>NW_027457993.1:0-188972 GCF_050624435.1 Tenrec ecaudatus | reverse complement strand
GGTGTTTTATAAGATTTTAGGGAGTGTTTAAGGGATTTAGGGGTGGTTTTTTAGAGTGTATAGGTATTTTTCAGCACAATAGGGTGTTTTTAGTGATGTTGCAGAGTTCCTTAGGGATTTTAGGGTATTTTTAATATTATATGTGTTTTTTTCCCCCAGCATTTTAGGTTTTCTTAGGGCTTTCATGGTGTTTTCAGGGCATATATGGGGTTTAGGAATGTTTAGGGTTTGGGAATCTTCTAAGGATGATTTTTGGAAGTTTCACATGTTTGGGTGGGCATTTGGTGTTTTTTTGTGGCTTTAGAGTGTTTATGGGATCCTGTCAATTTGCAGCTTTAATTCCGCAAAGAAAAGTCAGACAGCAAGCCAGAAAGGAGCAGGAAATGAAGGGGAAGCCCAGGCCACATGTTACAGCTGCCAAGTCCGGAGAACCTAGGTGTGGTCGTTGGCTACCTGGGACCGGGAGTGGGGCTGTGCTCCTGCCCAAGGGTGCTAGGGAGTAAACCAATCTCAGCTGGACGTTTGGCTTTTCTACTAATTAGCCGACTCCATGAACTTTCCCAAGGGCAGCTGGCGAATTGCCGGGGGAACCCAGCTAGACCCCCCACACAAAAGCACAGGGATGGTTACAGGAACAGGAGGTTTCACACAGTGGATGTGCAGGGCTTGGGGTCGGGATTGGGGGCCAAGGTGAGGAAGGGGCAGCAATAAGGCCTGGTCCCAAATAATCAGACACTGAGCAATAAAAGTACAAGGACTGCCAAGAGAACATGGGGACGAAGGATGGCTGGACTTCATTTGATATCTTTGGACGTGCTGTCAGGAGAGACCAGTCCCTGAAGGGACATCAAGTCCATGAAGGACATGATGCTTGGCAAAAAGTGGAGGACGGGCTATAAAACAGCTCGAACCAGTGGCTACATCAGTGGGCATAGTAACAATGGTGAGGATGGTTCGAGACCTGGCAGTGTTTTATTTTACTGCTTGTGTTTTTCTAGAACTGTCTTTCCTGGATGCACGAGGAAGGATAACTGTGCTTGTGGGAAGCAAATGCACAGTGGGCAGCGCTTTGGCCAACATAGGTACACCACCGGCACACAGTGCCCCCTTACTTGGCATCCAAAGTGACACGGTTTGTCTTTCCCCAGAGCTCTCCAGCCCTGGGGGAAGCGGCCCTGCCTTCGGCGCACCGCCAGGGGGCAGCACTGCTGCTCTCTCACTGGCTACATCTGTGAGGACCCAGAGAGCAGCTCCTTTCTGCTGCTCTCCTCTCAGACTTCTGCCAGAAGCCTTGGCTCGTCCTGGATCCTCCCTTGATTCCCACTCTGCACCTTTGGGGACGCCCAGCCCATTAACTCTCTCCCATCCTTCCTTGCTGCCTCTTGTCCAGATGCCTGAGCTGGGCTTCAAGTAGTTGTAATGTTATGCTTAGGTGAGATGTGTTCAGCTTGTTTACTGTCTGTATACAAGAAAAGAGTGCAGCCCAAGACATCCACCCTTTTGTTCCTCTATGGAAAGCCTGTTACGTGTCATCGTCTTCTCTCTGTGCAGTGCTTTCCTCTGCTGCTGATGCTTTTACATGAAATAGGACTCGGTGTGTCACCGCTACAGGAAATTATCTCTGAAAAAATAATATGCCCAGAACTCAGAAACAGTGTCAGCTTGCATCTGGCATCATGGGTGTGTTTCCATTCATTCGCTCCTGAGTGTCACATGTTAAACTCAGTGCATAGCATAAACAGCAGCAGGCACAAACTGAGACAAAGCACACCCTTTGCTGTGAAGCACATTCCGACTCCTGGCTGCCCCTGTGCCACAGAGTAGAACTGCCCCGCAGGGGCTCCCTAGCTGTCATCTTTACAGAGGCACATGGCCACACCTCCCTTTTGGGAAGCCACTGGGTAGGTTTGAACTTCAGGGTTGTAGTAGTTGATGTTGTAGAGCCCTGGAGTCAGTTCGGATTCATAGGGGCCTGTGCACTAGAGAGAGAAACAAAGCCCAGTCCTGTGCCATCCTCGCACTTGTTACTGTATTTGAGCCGATTCTCGCAGCCACGGTGTCAATCCACCTAAGTAAGGGTCTTCCTCTTGTTTGCTAACCCTCTGCCAAAAATGACGCCCTTCTTGCAGGACTGGTTCCACCATAGTAATATGTCCAAAGTACCTGAGACAACGTCTCCGCATCCTCTTTCAGATCTCCTGCCTTTAGTTTGTCAGCTCACTTCGATGGAGTCGATGCTGAGCCATAGCGACTCTATGAGATCAGAGCAGAACTATCTCTGTGGGTTTCCCAAAGGCTAACTCTATGGGAGTAGAACGCCTCATCCTTTTCTTCTGAGGACTGACTGGTGGTTCCCCACTGCTGACATTACAGTTGACACCCAAGGCATAAGGTACTATGCCACCAGAAGTCCCTTGCCCCTGTGCAATAACCAACACCACCTACACACAAAACCCACCCCTTCTCTGTCAGTTGGATGTATGGTGATGGCTTGAGTTGCTATGAAATTGGAAGCTACTAGGGGGAACCCGACAAAAACTACAATTTTTTCAAAACTATGCATTTAAATTTTTTATCCCCTTCATAGTACTCTCCATTACACTTCACACATTTGTCTAATCTGTGATTACATTCTTGGAAACATTTTTCAAACTCAGCAGTTTGGGTGACACCCTTGTTTTTTTCCCCCCCTCTTCTGTGTTGTCAAACCACTGTCCTTCATTCATGGAAACAGAAAGAAGTCACATGGAGTGAGTTCAGGTGATTAGGATATGAGGGACAAGAGAGGCATGCTTTTTTGGGGGATGTTTTCATACTGTTATTTCTTTTCTCTTTTTTTATAATCAATTTTTGGGGCCTCATACAACTCTTATCACAATTGATACATACATCATATTTGTACATTCATTGCCCTCATCATTCTGAAAACATTTGCTCTCCACTTAATCCGCTGGCATCAGCTGATAATTATTCCCCATCCCTCATGAACCCTGAATAAATTCTAAATTATTATTTTGTCATATCTTACACTATACAATATCTCCCTTCAGCCACTTTTCTGTTGTCTGTCCCCCAGGGAGATGGTTATATGTAGATGCTTGTAATCGGTTTCCCCTTTCCATTCCTCCCTCCCTCTACCCTCCTCGTATCGCCACTCTCACCACTGGTCCTGAAGGGATCATCCGCCCTGGATTCCCTGTGTTTCCAGTTCCTATCTGTACCAGTGTACATCCTCAGGTCTAGCTAGATTTGTAAGGTAGAATGGGGATCATTTTAGTTGTGGGGGAAGAAGCATTTAGGAGCTAGAGGAAAGTTGTATGTTTCATTGTTGCTACAGTGCACCCTGACTGGCTCCTCTCCTCCCTGCTACCCTTCTGTAAGGGGATGTCCAATTATCTACAAATGAGCTTTGGGTTTTCACTCCACACTCCCCCGTATTCACAAAGATATGATTTTTTTGTTCCGATGATGTCTGATACCTGATTCTTCCGACACCTCGTGATCACACATGCTGGTGTGCTTCTTTCATGTGGGCTTTGTTGCTTCTCAGCTACATGACCACTTGTTTAACTTCAAGCTTTTAAGACCCCAGAATGTATAACTTTTGATAGCCGACCACCATCAACTTCAGTCACCACATTTGCTTATGCACCCATTTGCCTCCAGCAATTGTGTCGGGGAGGTGAGCATCACGGAATGCCACTTTAATACAACAAAGTATTTTTGCATTGAGGGAGTACTTGAATGGAGGCCCAATGTACATCTCTTACCTTAATACTAAACCTATAAATATATGCATATAGATCTATATCCCCATCGTTATACATAAATATATTTACATATGCACATGCCTTTATTTAGACCTCTATAAATGCCCTTTGCTTCCTACCTCTTTCCTTGATTTCCTTTTACTTTCTGATTGTCCCACTCTCATGTTCAGCCTTCATTTGTGTTTCAGTAATTCCTCTAGGTTACATTACTCTTGGTCACACTCTACCAAGCTTCCTACACCCTCCTCACCATCTATTTGGATCACTTGGTGTTCCCTTGTCCCTGGGTTTGTTAACAGCACTTCCTTTTTCCCTACACCCCCCTTTCCCATCTCCCTCCCCCAGCTGTCAGTCCCATTGTTTTCTCCTCCAGATTGTTCATCCAGCCTATCTCATTTAGACAGACCTGTGGAAATCATAGCATGCACAAAAACGAGACAGAGCAAACCCAAGCAACAAAATGAAACAAAAGAACAACACCACCACCAACAAGCCAATGACAAAAAGCAAAACAAAACACAAGAAAGAAAAGCTTTTAGTTAGTTCAAGGACTGTTTGTTGGCCTTTAGGAGTGCTTTCTCATAGAGTATGATGGGTCAGCTAGCCCTGGCCCCAAAGTCTATTTTTGGTATTCCCTGGGGACTTCGTTGCTCTGTTCCCCTTCCTGTTCTGTTGTACACCCTTAGTATTTTGCCTCGGTGTGCTGGGATCAGATCGGGCGATAGAGGCATGCTGTTTTTTGTGTGTGAGCAGGTGCACTGTCATGGTGGCAAAACCAGTCCCCTGTCTACCACTAATCAGTCCTTTTTATTTTAAATAAATCATTTTATTGGGGGATCTTACAGCTCTTGTAACAATTCATACACCAATTTGTATGAAGCACATTTGTACATACATTGCTATCATCATTTCCAAACATGTTCTTTCTCCTTGAGCTCCTTTTTTCCCCTCCTCCCACCCACGTGAACCACTGATACTTTATACATACTTTTTATTTTTATATTTTACGCCTCTGCTGTATCCCTTCACCCAAACTTCTGCTGTTTGTTCCCCTGGGTGGTGGAGTGGGGCTGTATGTCCATCATTGAGATTGGTTTCCCCTTTCTTCTGCTTCTCCCCCCTACCTTCCCTCGTGGTGTTGCTACTCTCAGTATTGGTCCTGAGGGGTTTATCTGTCCTGGATTCTGTGTGTCGGAACTTCTAGTCAATAGCAGTGTGCAAGCTCTGGTCTAGCCAGACAACTCAGACCTTCTTACACAATATCTTCAGAACCTCTATATAGGAAGCTTGATTAACAGTCTGACCTAGTGCAATGACTAAACTCCAAATGCACTATCACCCTCACATCAACAAAACCAAACAAATGAGCATCTTCTTGAAGTTTGAGTTCACTTGACGAGGTGTATTTGAGTGAGGTGATGATGGCGTCTTACACTGACTTGATTTATGTTTGCATTCTGGCTTGTGAGAAGAGCACAAGGTCTTGTCACCAGCAATGACCTTGGGAAAAAAGTGTGGGTGCACTAGCTCAGAGCAAGTTGCCAGATGCCTGCCCAAACAGGAGAATGTATATTTTGAAATGTGTACCCAGTGGAGCTTTGTACCGCTTGGTTTTTTGGCGGGGGTGGGGTGGGGGTGGGTGGAAGGCCGGCTACTCCTTTGTAGGTTAGATAATCTGAGATGTGCTATTTGAAATTTCCTGGGGCCAGTTTTAGACAAAACTAGAAAAGTTAATTTTGCTGTATGGAAAAATCTGACAGTCTGGAAGTATCTAATTTTCCTCACATGCCATCATTCCCCTAGTAGCATTATTCTTAGTTAAAGCTCTCCTCTGTTCCTCCTTAGGGTTTCCCCCACTACCTGATGTTCCTTTTCTCCTACTCATCATCAAGGGAATTGTGTCCAAAGTGAGGACAGCAAATAATTAAGAGACCCTCCTGACTCTCTGTTAAGAAGGGTGCTCTGGTGCATGCGTGTGATATGTGTGCACATACAATCACATTTGAATTTTGTTGGAAGAGGCTTCATAGAGACAGAGAGTGACATGGTTAGAGCTGCTGCACATGTAGAGCACTGTACTCTATGGTGTTCTAATTCAAATGCATGTAAGGTCCAAGAGAGGTAATAGAAGCAAGTGACCAGGGTCAGGGAAGGCAGCAGGAGGAACTGAGGGAGCCTGAATGCCTCACACCCTGCCAGTTTCACTGATTCTTGGATGGGAGAGTACCAACCTAGTGCTGTGAAATCTTCGCAGTTTTCAGAGGCTTGGGGGATTTAAATTTTGTATGTAAAAAATAGACATCAAAAATGCTTGTAATTTATTGATTTCGATAAACACACTGAATGCCAGTACTCAAGTCAAACAAACCAAACTGACAGCCATCGAGTCTTTGCCAACTCATAGTGACCCTATTAGACAGGGTAGAACTGCCCCTCAGTTCAGCTCCCAGCCCTGGAAGCCCACCAGTTCCTCGTTATTATCATGAGGAATACTATTTTCACAAGAGCATTACATACCCCTAGAGACTAAACCATAAAGCCATATAGGCTTTGACCATGAATTCTGATATGCTTTTTCCTCAAACTGATGGGTCATTTGATGGAATCCTCGTATTACTTCCCTAACATAAAAATTAATCAAGCAAAGGAGATTCAGTGCTCAGTACTACAGCCCCCTATTTAGAGATTAACTCTTAAAAACCACCACCACCACCACCACCACCACCACCACCACCACCACCACCACCACCACCACCACCACCACCGCCACCTTATCTGTGTTGATAAAAACTTGAGTAGGCTGTATAAATATCTCAAGTATTTAGGATAAAATGGATTCTTATTCTACTGTCACATATATTAGTTTGAGTTATGTGTTTCCATCTGAACACAAATTAAATAGACCTCATTGACATCTTTTCAAAATGCCATAAAAATTAAATGATTACCTTAAAAGATACTCAGTATAATTAGGCATCAGAAAAATGTACATCAACACTAGAGCGAGATAGTGTTTCAACCCATCAAGATGACACTAGCCAAGAATATTAAAAATACCATTGAGTGCTGGAAGAATGAACAGATTTGTGTCAGAAGAACAGTCTGAAAGGTCCTTAGAAGCAAGCACGGGGAGACTTCACATGCTTTGGGTATGTTATCAGGAGATGCCAGTCCCTGGAAAAGGCTGAAATGTTAGGTTCAAGTATAACAACAGTTTTGAAGATGGTGTAGGACTGCGCAGTGGTTCATTCTGCCTTGAGTTGGAACTGACTCAATAGCACCTAATGCTAAAAGCTAGATGCTTTTGATCCTAAATGAAAAGTGGATGGTCCAGCCTCCATACCAGCTACGTGGACAACTGCCCCTCCCCCCAGAAGAATTTACTTTAGAAGACGGCACTGAACCTGTAGCTAGGGGAGATGGACATGTCTGATCAGAGCACACAGGGGCAAATGAAGGGGGAGGAAGAGAGTGGAGCACACACTGGTCCACCAGGCTTGGAGGATGATTTTGGCACTCTGAACAGCCAATGTACAGAGTGGACCATATGGCTGATCCCACTATGAGACATGCCATCCCTTGCTGGCCCAGGGCCCTATGGGGACAATACCGGAGACTCTGTGTTGGGACTGACCCGACTGGCCCTCCAACACGGAGGCAAATCACTAAAAGCATGCAGCAGAGCAACCATGGGAGCAGAGCGGGTAGCCCCTGAGGGAGTACAAAGGACAGACTCTGGGGCCAGAGCATGATACGCCATCAGACCTGACTGAAGGACACACCTATAGAAAAAAAAAAAATCAGACCTTGATCTATTTACAGGTTTTTCTTTCTTAAAAATTTTTTTTGTCTTTTAATTAATTTACTCTTTTATTGATCATTGGTTTTCTGTTGTTGTTTTTTTGTCATCACTGTGTTCTCACCCATCGCCTATCCTGCTATGGTTTGATTTTTGGTGCATATTATTATCTCAACAGATCTATCTAGATAAGATAGGCTGGAAGAATAGGCTGGAGGAGAAAACAACAGGACCAATGGTTCCCGGGGACATGGGAGAGAGAGAGGAGGGGGTAAGGAGGTGATGCTGACCAATCCAGCGACAGGGGAGCAACAAGTAATCCAAAATCCGTCGCAAGGAGGGTGTGAGAAGCCTGGTAGGTATTCAGCAAGGGCAATGTAACCAAGAGAAATTACTCAAACCCAAGTGAAAGCTGAGCATGATAGTCGGACAAGAGGAAAGTAAAAGTAAATAGAGGAAAGAACTAGGTGACAAAGGGTATTTCTAGAGGTCTACATACTGGCATGTACATATGTAAATATATTTATACAGGAGGGTTCGTAAATAGATCAACGTGCATATATTTATAGACTTAGTATTAAGGCAGTAGATGGACATTGCCAAATACTTACTCAATGCAAGAACACGTTATATTAAATTGGCATTCCATGATGAACACCTTCCCAACATGATGGTTGAAGAAAAATGTGTGCACTAGCAAATGTGGTGAAGAAAGCTGATGGTGCCTGGCTATCAAAAGTTATAGCATCTGGGATCTTACAGGCTTGAAAATAAAGAAGCGGCCATCTAGCTCAGAAGCAACAAAGCCCACATGGAGGAAGCACACCAGCCTGTGTGACCATGAACTGTTGAAGGGATCAGATATCAAGCATCAAAGAACACAAAAATCATGTCATTGTAAATGAGGGTGAGTGCAGAGTGGAGACTCAAAGCCCATTGGTAGGTAACTGGACACCCCCTTCCTGAAGGGATGTGGGGACGAGATAAGCCAGTCAGGGTGCAGGGTAGCAACAATGAAACATGTTTCCTCTAGTTCCTAAATGCTTCCTCCCCCCACTATCATGATCCAAATTCTACTTTACAAATCTGGCTAGACAAGGGGATGTACAGAGAGATCGCCTTGGAGATTGGGTGGATGTTCCCACAGTAGCGTGGAGCCTCACAAGTGGTGGTCAGGCGTTTCCCACAGTCACTTGTAGGACCTCAGGATTTAGGCTGGGGATGCCCCCACTTTTTATAGGGGAGAACAACCTGTGGCTTAGTGTGTGGGAGAGGACCAGCGTGAATTCCCCAGCTGCTTGCCACACCATTAAGTGGGGGGTGGGAGCTCCCTCAGTTGGGCCTTCAGGTTTGCCCTAGGCAGAGGGGAGTGGCCTGGAGACAGCTATTGTCTTGTGATGGGAAAGAGAGTGAAAGGAGAGGAAAAAGAGAGAAAGAGGAAGACACAGACTGGGGCAATAATGCCAACCAGACTGACAACCACTCACCCACAGACAACTAAAATGCACAGAGTAAACAAAGGTGACAACAGTAAAAAAAAAAAAAAAGAAAACAACTAAAAAGGAGAACCAAATCTGTGGAGGCTGTGGTAGGAAGTAGAGAAGAGCTAGATGGAGCGGAGAAAAGCAGAACACCTTTAAGAAGAGCCCAATAAAAGGAAAAAGAGAGAAGAGAAAAGGAAGGAGGAGGAGAGAGTATTTTTTTAAATGGTTAAAGAAATAACTGACCCTGTGTTATGCTGTGTGTAGCTCTGACTCGTCCTGTGTGCAGTACTGTCTTAGGGGTCAGGCTGCCCACTAGGAGGACAGGGTTGCCCTAGGCAGAGTGTAGGGCTCTGGAAACCAGCAGTGGTATGTGCAAGCAATGAGAGGGAGCAGAGAGAATCGTACAAGCTAAGAGAGAGGTGAAGAAAGCAAAGACAGAAAGAGGAAAGAAAGAAAAAGAGAATAAAGAGAAAGAAGGAAATAAATCCAACTGAGTTCACTAAGGTTGGCTGTGATGGTAAAGAGCAAGGAGAGAGAGAAGGAGGAAATAAAGTATAAAGTAGTAGCTGATCCCTGATTGCTTGGATGAGGGGCCAGAGGGGTTTAGACACTGCTCCAACATGGCAGGTCAGTGTGCCCTTTTAATGCCGGGACCCAGTGGTGCTGGGCAGAATTGCCCTAGTTGACGAGATCACCTTAGGGGCATGACGGAGGTTTCTTCAACGGTGCAGCGCACTGTAGGTGTTTGTCCCAGGTGCCTTGTGTGGTGTACAGCACTCCCACACAGGGCAGGCTGGAGTGCCTCCTGCTATTTGGGTTGATTTGCCCTAAGCGGAGGGAAGTGACCTGGAAGCCTTTAGTGGCATATGAGAGGAGAGTGGGAGAGAAGAGGAAAAAGAGGGGAAAAGGGGAAAAAAAGAGGGATAAAGAAGAAAGCGAGTAAATAAAAGCCCAACACCAACCTGAGCACGTTGAAACTGAGTGCGGTGAAAAAGTTAGAAGGGCTAGTGAATAAAGTGAGAATAAGTAGAGCAGTGGGTAAGGAGGTAATGATACTTGATCACCTGTCCTTGAGGCCAGAGGAATTCCAACTCTTCCTCAAGGTCACAGGGTCATGGACTTGTAAGGTCTCTCTCTCTGGCCTAAATTCCAACCCCAGTCCTTGGCTCCCCGCGAGAAAAATTTCATGCGGAAGCCGGGCTCGTGATCCAAGTGAATTTAATGAGAGTTAAAAGAAGCTTCAGGTTTTACAAGGCACCCATAGGATTCCTTTGACCATGGGGCCTGGCAGAGACTGCCTCAGGTCATGCAAGGATCTCTCTCCTCCCAGGAAGACGACCTGGACCACCCCTCTCCCTTCTGGTTCCTGCCTTTTCAAGGGTTCCCGGGGAGGCTGGTGAAGGACCCCAGGTCAATCCCATTGGCTGAACTGCAATCATCTGGCCCAGGTGGGCTGCTCCAGGTGCAACATCCATCGGAGCCCACGGGCAGGAAAATCCAGCTTTCCTATGCTGGCTCTCCTGGGCATGCGTTAATGGACTTTCCCATCCCTGATGTAGGGTTCCACAGATGCTGTGTGAGATTACTTCAAAAGCAAGATCGCGCCCGTGGCCAGGGGTCACTTGGGTGCTGGAGTACCTGCCTTGTGCTGCATGTAGCACTGCAGCAGGAGCTGGGAGGGGGCACTGGGGGGCTCCCTCAGCCCCGTCTAGGGCTCCAAGACCGGCAGGGCCTCCCCAGCTATGTGTAGAATCACTGAGAGGGAAGCTTGTTGTCCTATCTAGACTGCTGATGCTTCCTAGATCAGAGGATTTTCTTTTTTATCCCTCTGGCCAGCTAGAATGAAATTGTCTCCCACAGTCTCTGGGCTACAGCTCAGTGCTGTTTAAGGCTGACACTGCTACAGCGGGTCTTTGTTATGGTAAAAGCTGCCAGGCCCTGTGGCTGAGTTCTGGCATTCCTTAGCTAGGTTGCTTCTTATGCTGATTTATGTTAAGGGACTCCCCATGTGGTGCTTGGAGCTGAGCAACCAGACTTGGGTTTGAGTTTTAAACCAATCATTTATGTTTCACCCTTAAAAAAAATTCTACTTGTGATGTGCTCAGATTTGGTGGCTGTCAAGCTGACCCCCAGAGGGGGAGATGCAGCTTATCAGGGGGGGTTGTTTACTAGTCGGCCAATTGGAACTAAATTTGCTCCCTGGACTCCCGACTTTCTGCCTTTTTCTCCCACACCATGATCTTCCTAAGGTAATAATATATTTTTTCTTCTACTCTAAATTATGGCTACCCACCACCAACCCCTGACCGTGAGCTCAAGGCATCCAACCGCATGGAGAGCTCAGTGTGGGGTTCCCCTCGTGTCTGAGATTCTGCCCCCTCTCAGGGCGTCCACCTGCAGGGATCCCTGCTCCAGGCAAGGGCATATCTGGCGCCTGCCACTTCGTCAAAATTATAGTGCTGCTTTAAAGCATTCTTGGTTTGCTTTGTGAGTGGAAATCCCACAAAAGAAGGGGTTCAGGAGAAACCCTGTTACCCTAGTTCTAATTTCAGAACTCCACCTCCCCGTTTCCTTCACCTAATTTCCTATTTTTCTGGTCTGGCAGCAGGAGCTCCAGATAGATGGGTCCTATCTGGTTGCCATTTTCTCTGAATCCCTCCATCTATTTTTTTTTACACTCTTAAAAAATACAAAACATTTACTCTACAAGCGCAAACAGATTTTCAAAAGCAGGGAAAAACCTGAACGTTCAGTACATGGTTCAATCGTCTTTTCATCTCTGCGCCCTAACTATGCTGAGCTCCATGGAACTGCATGGAGGGGAGCTATTCTGGCGTCATCGAGCCAAGTGAGTGTTTTGAATTACCTCAAGTGAATATTTGACTGGAAAGCATAGGGTGTAAAAAAACCCTGAAATCAGATGGTGCACATCTATCACAAAGAACAGGGCCTTGTACTTAAACCTTTTTTCTGAAAATAAGCAGCCATCTAAGTGAGATGTCAACTAAGTCCGCCCAGAACAAGCAGCACAGCCAGTGTGATGCCAGGGTGATAAATAATAGAATCTCAATCTGCAGGTATGAACAAGAATCAGAGCTTAAGTTCGGAACACCCAGTTTGCAAAAGGACTCAAATGCACATGCGGGGTGAATTCCCTCTGACCAAAGCCCATGGACATGAACAGATACAGTTAAGTTCAAATGTAACACCTGATCATTTGATCTCTTCAGACTAATTTTAATTTGGTTCCAGTTTTTAGTATTTTTCACTTTCTGTTCGATTGAGGTTTTTCTCTCTTTTATCATTGTTAGTTTTTCTTTTCTACTTGTTTCTTGATTTTGTTTTGTATTTTTTTTTAATACATATGAAATCCAGGAGAGGCAAATCCAGAGAGACACTAACAGAATTAACAATCTCCTAGGGACAGGCAGGGAAGATTTGGGGGAGTGAGGGGGGGGGGCTAACAAAAATGAATATAAAAGAAGGAAATGATGTAAACCTGATTGTGGTGAGGATTACACAAATCTTAATATGACTGAAGTATTGAATGATATATGTGAATTATATGAGAATTAAAATAAAACAAAAGCTGAGGTCAGAGATAGGGCAGCAATTTAGCCCTGAATCTCTTGGTGAAGATTGAATGTCATTTTGTGCCAAGAGCCCATTTTTCCACTCATGAAGTTTGGGGAACCGGCGGCGGCGGCGGCTCGGGACGGGGGTGGGGGGGGCGCCAGGGGAGGGGGCAGACACCAGGGGCAGCGATGGCGGCGGTGGCGGCGGCGGCTCGGGGCCGGGGGGGGGGGGGTGCGCCAGGGGAGGGGGCAGACACCAGGGGCAGCGGTGGGGGCGGCGGCTCGGGGCCGGGGGGGGGGGGGCGCCAGGGGAGGGGGCAGACACCAGGAGCAGCGGTGGCAGCGGCGGCTCCCGGCGCCATCTTGGGCTGATCGATGAATTGAACAAAGAGGATCAATTTCCGATCAAGCGAGTTATCAATGGGGGCCGGGGAGTGAGAGGGACTTGTCCCCGAGTCGGCCCCGCTTTTCCCGGCACCCCCCTCCTCCCCTCCGCCGCGGCCCCCCGGCGGCGAGGCAGCCCGGCGCCCCCGGGGAGGCCGCGACCGCCCGCAGCCCCCACCCCCGAGCGAGAGGCCGAGAGAGGAGAAGCCTGACCTGCAGCTGCTGTAAATCAAAGCGCTTCCAATATTGAAACATCGATCCCACATTGGCCGCCATCTTGAGACATATTGAGACGGAGTGAGAGGCTGATAGAGAGGGGGCTGGAGTTCAGGAGCCGCCAGGAGGCAGCAGGCGGGCGGCGCCAAAACCCGGCCTGGAGCCGGCCGCCGCCGCCGCCGCCACAGAGGAGCGCGGACTCCTCCTCACGGCACCACCGCCGCCAGGGCGAGCCGAGCCGGAGCCGGAGTCGGAGGCCGAGGGCGCGGCGGCAGCTGGCCCGGCCTCGCGCGCGGCCGCCCGGCCCCCGCCCCCCGCCAGCGGCCGAACGAGCGACCCGCCCGCGACCCCCGCCCCTCCCAACCCCCAGCCCCGGCCGGCGGCCGCCCGGCTCGGCGCGGCCCGGCCCCGAGGGGGCGCTGGAGGGCGGCGAGAGGGCAGCCCCGCGGCCCGCCCAGGCCCAGGCCCGGCTCACCTGGCGCGGGGGGGGCGCGGAGGGAGGGGGCCCTGGCGGCGGCGGAGCGCAGCCCCCCCCCCCGCCCGCCTCTACGCCCGGGCGCTGGGTGCCGGCGACGCGCCGGGGGTCGTCGGTCGTCCTGCTGGGCGCCCGCCCGCCCGCGGAGCCGCCGCGACCACCTGCCTGAGCCCAGACCCCCGCACGGCGCAGGCCTCAGCGCACCCGCGCGTGTGCCCGAAGCCTTGACCGTGGGCGGCCCCGCCAGCCGGGGCCTCAAGGACCCAGCACCCCAGAGCGCCCTTGCTGGGGGAGGGCAGGGGCGTGGGGAGGCATCAGCCCCTGACCCTCTTGAACTTGCACCCGCCAGCGTCCCACGCCGGGGCCCAAGAGTCCCCGCTCAACACCACCCGGTGACCCAGGGCCCCCAGCTGTCGCCGCCGACTTTTCACGACCGGAAAAGTCTCGACGCGCAGTCCTTGCAGCCCCCGAGGCGCGTCTGGGGAACAGCCCCGGAAACTTCCAGGGCTGCGGACCCCCTGGTTGGGTATTCCTTTTTGAGGCAGACATTTGGGAAACCGAATTCAAAAACAGAAAGCAAGGCGAAAACGGCGACATGGGGACCGAATCCGAATAGCACGATCCCTCTTGATTGGCTTCCTCACGGACACCTGGCAAAAGCATGTTTGGGGATGGTCCTAAGTGTTGACACGCACGTGTGGCTCGGCGCTTCCAGTGGGACACCGCGCCGCGCTGGCTCGCACTGCAAGTAAAGTGCAGTTAGATCAAACCAATCCCCATCTCCAGGACTCGGGGTACATAAACCCTGTAGGGACTCCAAACTAAAATGCATATACGTGGGAGAGCATTCCTTTTCCCACTGGGCTGGGTGTGTGCCACTGATCAGGCGAGCGGGGTCGGCCTGCGTGAATGGATGGAGGAACCAGAAATGAGACGACGCAACATTCGAGGAGCCGCGCGTCCCCACGGTCTCGCGCTGCTGACCAAGGGGGGTCTCTCGTTTTATCCAGCCGCAGGTCCTGCGACACCCCCGCTCGCAGCCCGTCGGGGGGCCCCGCGGACAGGAAGACGGTGGGGTGCGCGAGGGCCTCGAGGGGCGCGTCCCGAGTCCCCGCCTGCAAGGCCGCCCGTGCACCCTGCGGGGCGCTCCCAGCCTCCGCCTGCGCTGGGCGGCCCGTAGCACGCGACGCCCGGGCCCGCCCACCCAGCGGGCGGGTGGCCGCCTCCTCAAGTTCTTAATGCTTCCCCACTAACCTGAACCCAGTTCTAATCTGGCCAAACTAGAGAAGGTATTGTAGTACAGATAGGAATTTCAAACACGGGGAATCCAGGGTGGATGGGCCTGTGAGGACCAGTGTTATGAGTGGAGATACTGGGAGGGTGGAGGAAGGGCAGGATGGAAAGTGGGAACCGATTACAAGGATCTTCATTGACCTCAAAAGAAAGGTGGGTGAAGATATGACAAAAGAATTAGTACATTTCCAAGGATTGATGAGGGATGGGTGGCGGGCATTGAGGGGGGAAAAAATGAGGAGCTGAGGCCAGGGGCTTGGGTGAAGAGTGGAGATTTTGAGAATAATGAGGGCAATTAATGGTCAGATGTGCTTCAAACAGCTGATGTATATATGGATTGTGGTTAGTGTTGTAAGAGCCCCTAATAAAATGATCATAAAAGAAACAAAAATAATCTGGGCAGAGGGCTCATGCAAGGATGATCTCAGGCTGGATTAGACCAGTCAAAACAGCTACTGGAGTCGCCTCACCCTGTGTCAATTCCTGAGTCAGGCATGAAGCTTAGGGCCCACAGCCCCAGCAGCTGGCCAGTGAGGGACGTGGGTCTCTGAGGCCATTCCACAGGGGGAATGGTCCTCTGTGCTGCAGGGCCCACCCTCCTATGTAAGCGTGCTGTCTGGGACAGGGCTTACATGGAGTCCACACCATGGGAGCTCTACTACTCATGGGGGATTGGCAGGAAGCCTCTGCTCATGCGCACACACCACCAACTAGCTGGAGGATCTCCGTGAACAAAGCCTGAGGCAGACAACAAGCCCACTAACTGATGCTGTAAGAGATACAGCGAGAGTGAGTCAGCATTGTGCACAGAATTGAGCGATACTGGTTCTTTGGGAAATTCATAATCCAACACTGACACTGCTGAGATAAAGGATGACAGTGAGGAAGATTCTACACCTGAGCTCTGTGATGGACCAACGTGGTGCTCTACTCTCTTCAGGAATGGATGAGCCAGCTCCACCAAGATTCCCCTTTACTGGAGCACCTGCTATGTATGTAGACGTTGAACACAAGAACGCTTTGGCGTTCCTACAATGATTTCTGACCGATGAGGTCATCGAAAAATTGATTATGATAGCCCGGAGGTTTACTTTCAGGTTTTAACCCCTCTTCAGTTAATTTCTGTGCATGGGGGAAGGTTTGGGGCTTGCTTCATTTTCCTACATACGGTATCTCAGTTTGTCCAACACCATTTGTTGAGCAAGCAGAATTTGTCCCTTTGGATATTTCTGTGTCCTTTTTCGAAGGCTAGTTTCCTGTTGACTGGTGAATATATGTGTAGCTTTTCTGTTCGAATCCATTGATCTATATACCTCTCAGTGTACCAATACACTGCTCTCCCTTAGGGAAAAACAACAACAAAAGTTGTATGAGCCCCTATATAATGATTTTTTTTAATGGACGATGAACTATTTTCCAGGCCAGCACTATCCTATGTTTGAGCACATTGCTGCAGCCACTGTGTCAATCCATCATGCCTTATAGCCTGCGGTACTCATGTTCAGGTATAGTGTTCTGCCATTCACAAGGTTCACACTGGCCAGTTCTTTCAGAAGTGGAAGACCAGGTCCTCCTCCCTCGTCTCTCTGTCTGGAAACTGCTGAAGTCTACCTGCAGTGAGTGACCCAGCAGGCATTTGAACTACTGGCTGCAAAATTTCCACCATTACAGCCAAATGCAGGCCACCACAGTACAACAGACAGTAACAGCATCTTAACACCACACAAAGGCTCCTCCCTGGGGAGACCACGTGTTCAGGCAATTGCTGCTGTTACACATGTAAGTGGGGGCTACATGAAGTCGCACCATCTCCTGTGGCCCTTCCAGGAACAGGCCATTCTGCTGTTGTTTCTACTGGACTTAGGCTCAGCTGCCAACCTGCCCTCTGCACGCATTCTTCTCCTTACCCTTCCATGTCACCTTCTCTTTGCCCAAGTCAATACTGCTGGTCAGTCACCTACTGGTGGATGCTTGCTTCTGAAGTTTCTGAACCACATTTCCCCATGGTTATGAGACATTGCTGCTGCCACTGCGAGCATTTAACAGGTTACTTTACACCTTCAATGAGAAATCTAGGGGAATAGAAAGAAAGCTTCTTCTTTCTCCCAAGGAGTGGGTGGTGGTTTTGAACCGTTTCCCTTGAGGTTAGCAGCCCAATGTGTAACCCACTACACCAGTAGAGCCTTGGTGGCACTGTCCAGCAATTATTAGACTGCTAAATATGAGGTCAGGGTTTCAAACCTACCAACTTCTCCTTGGGAGAACGATAAAGCTGTTCCCATAAAAGACTGACAGCTCCAGAAGCCCTCTATAGGGTGGCTATGAGTTGGAATTTTGCGGTCATTTAGGGCTTTTTGGTGGCATGTGATTTTTTAGGGCTTTTAGGTTGTTTGTGGACGTTCAAGGTGTGTTTGGGGCATTCGGGTGGTTTGGGGTTTTTAGGGTGTTTTATAAGATTTTAGGGAGTGTTTAAGGGATTTAGGGGTGGTTTTTTAGAGTGTATAGGTATTTTTCAGCACAATAGGGTGTTTTTAGTGATGTTGCAGAGTTCCTTAGGGATTTTAGGGTATTTTTAATATTATATGTGTTTTTTTCCCCCAGCATTTTAGGTTTTCTTAGGGCTTTCATGGTGTTTTCAGGGCATATATGGGGTTTAGGAATGTTTAGGGTTTGGGAATCTTCTAAGGATGATTTTTGGAAGTTTCACATGTTTGGGTGGGCATTTGGTGTTTTTTTGTGGCTTTAGAGTGTTTATGGGATCCTGTCAATTTGCAGCTTTAATTCCGCAAAGAAAAGTCAGACAGCAAGCCAGAAAGGAGCAGGAAATGAAGGGGAAGCCCAGGCCACATGTTACAGCTGCCAAGTCCGGAGAACCTAGGTGTGGTCGTTGGCTACCTGGGACCGGGAATGGAGCTGTGCTCCTGCCCAAGGGTGCTAGGGAGTAAACCAATCTCAGCTGGACGTTTGGCTTTTCTACTAATTAGCCGACTCCATGAACTTTCCCAAGGGCAGCTGGCGAATTGCCAGGGGAACCCAGCTAGACCCCCCACACAAAAGCACAGGGATGGTTACAGGAACAGGAGGTTTCACACAGTGGATGTGCAGGGCTTGGGGTCGGGATTGGGGGCCAAGGTGAGGAAGGGGCAGCAATAAGGCCTGGTCCCAAATAATCAGACACTGAGCAATAAAAGTACAAGGACTGCCAAGAGAACATGGGGACGAAGGATGGCTGGACTTCATTTGATATCTTTGGACGTGCTGTCAGGAGAGACCAGTCCCTGAAGGGACATCAAGTCCATGAAGGACATGATGCTTGGCAAAAAGTGGAGGACGGGCAATAAAACAGCTCGAACCAGTGGCTACACCAGTGGGCATAGTAACAATGGTGAGGATGGTTCGAGACCTGGCAGTGTTTTATTTTACTGCTTGTGTTTTTCTAGAACTGTCTTTCCTGGATGCACGAGGAAGGATAACTGTGCTTGTGGGAAGCAAATGCACAGTGGGCAGCGCTTTGGCCAACATAGGTACACCACCGGCACACAGTGCCCCCTTACTTGGCATCCAAAGTGACACGGTTTGTCTTTCCCCAGAGCTCTCCAGCCCTGGGGGAAGCGGCCCTGCCTTCGGCGCACCGCCAGGGGGCAGCACTGCTGCTCTCTCACTGGCTACATCTGTGAGGACCCAGAGAGCAGCTCCTTTCTGCTGCTCTCCTCTCAGACTTCTGCCAGAAGCCTTGGCTCGTCCTGGATCCTCCCTTGATTCCCACTCTGCACCTTTGGGGACGCCCAGCCCATTAACTCTCTCCCATCCTTCCTTGCTGCCTCTTGTCCAGATGCCTGAGCTGGGCTTCAAGTAGTTGTAATGTTATGCTTAGGTGAGATGTGTTCAGCTTGTTTACTGTCTGTATACAAGAAAAGAGTGCAGCCCAAGACATCCACCCTTTTGTTCCTCTATGGAAAGCCTGTTACGTGTCATAGTCTTCTCTCTGTGCAGTGCTTTCCTCTGCTGCTGATGCTTTTACATGAAATAGGACTCGGTGTGTCACCGCTACAGGAAATTATCTCTGAAAAAATAATATGCCCAGAACTCAGAAACAGTGTCAGCTTGCATCTGGCATCATGGGTGTGTTTCCATTCATTCGCTCCTGAGTGTCACATGTTAAACTCAGTGCATAGCATAAACAGCAGCAGGCACAAACTGAGACAAAGCACACCCTTTGCTGTGAAGCACATTCCGACTCCTGGCTGCCCCTGTGCCACAGAGTAGAACTGCCCCGCAGGGGCTCCCTAGCTGTCATCTTTACAGAGGCACATGGCCACACCTCCCTTTTGGGAAGCCACTGGGTAGGTTTGAACTTCAGGGTTGTAGTAGTTGATGTTGTAGAGCCCTGGAGTCAGTTCGGATTCATAGGGGCCTGTGCACTAGAGAGAGAAACAAAGCCCAGTCCTGCACCATCCTCGCACTTGTTACTGTATTTGAGCCGATTCTCGCAGCCACGGTGTCAATCCACCTAAGTAAGGGTCTTCCTCTTGTTTGCTAACCCTCTGCCAAAAATGACGCCCTTCTTGCAGGACTGGTTCCACCATAGTAATATGTCCAAAGTACCTGAGACAACGTCTCCGCATCCTCTTTCAGATCTCCTGCCTTTAGTTTGTCAGCTCACTTCGATGGAGTCGATGCTGAGCCATAGCGACTCTATGAGATCAGAGCAGAACTATCTCTGTGGGTTTCCCAAAGGCTAACTCTATGGGAGTAGAACGCCTCATCCTTTTCTTCTGAGGACTGACTGGTGGTTCCCCACTGCTGACATTACAGTTGACACCCAAGGCATAAGGTACTATGCCACCAGAAGTCCCTTGCCCCTGTGCAATAACCAACACCACCTACACACAAAACCCACCCCTTCTCTGTCAGTTGGATGTATGGTGATGGCTTGAGTTGCTATGAAATTGGAAGCTACTAGGGGGAACCCGACAAAAACTACAATTTTTTCAAAACTATGCATTTAAATTTTTTATCCCCTTCATAGTACTCTCCATTACACTTCACACATTTGTCTAATCTGTGATTACATTCTTGGAAACATTTTTCAAACTCAGCAGTTTGGGTGACACCCTTGTTTTTTTCCCCCCCTCTTCTGTGTTGTCAAACCACTGTCCTTCATTCATGGAAACAGAAAGAAGTCACATGGAGTGAGTTCAGGTGATTAGGATATGAGGGACAAGAGAGGCATGCTTTTTTGGGGGATGTTTTCATACTGTTATTTCTTTTCTCTTTTTTTATAATCAATTTTTGGGGCCTCATACAACTCTTATCACAATTGATACATACATCATATTTGTACATTCATTGCCCTCATCATTCTGAAAACATTTGCTCTCCACTTAATCCGCTGGCATCAGCTGATAATTATTCCGCATCCCTCATGAACCCTGAATAAATTCTAAATTATTATTTTGTCATATCTTACACTATACAATATCTCCCTTCAGCCACTTTTCTGTTGTCTGTCCCCCAGGGAGATGGTTATATGTAGATGCTTGTAATCGGTTTCCCCTTTCCATTCCTCCCTCCCTCTACCCTCCTCATATCGCCACTCTCACCACTGGTCCTGAAGGGATCATCGGCCCTGGATTCCCTGTGTTTCCAGTTCCTATCTGTACCAGTGTACATCCTCAGGTCTAGCTAGATTTGTAAGGTAGAATGGGGATCATTTTAGTTGTGGGGGAAGAAGCATTTAGGAGCTAGAGGAAAGTTGTATGTTTCATTGTTGCTACAGTGCACCCTGACTGGCTCCTCTCCTCCCTGCTACCCTTCTGTAAGGGGATGTCCAATTATCTACAAATGAGCTTTGGGTTTTCACTCCACACTCCCCCGTATTCACAAAGATATGATTTTTTTGTTCCGATGATGTCTGATACCTGATTCTTCCGACACCTCGTGATCACACATGCTGGTGTGCTTCTTTCATGTGGGCTTTGTTGCTTCTCAGCTACATGACCACTTGTTTAACTTCAAGCTTTTAAGACCCCAGAATGTATAACTTTTGATAGCCGACCACCATCAACTTCAGTCACCACATTTGCTTATGCACCCATTTGCCTCCAGCAATTGTGTCGGGG
The DNA here is from genome assembly GCF_050624435.1 of Tenrec ecaudatus. Classification (NCBI taxonomy): domain Eukaryota; kingdom Metazoa; phylum Chordata; class Mammalia; order Afrosoricida; family Tenrecidae; genus Tenrec; species Tenrec ecaudatus. The sequence continues at coordinate 167,854 of NW_027457993.1, read as the reverse complement.
AGGTGAGCATCACGGAATGCCACTTTAATACAACAAAGTATTTTTGCATTGAGGGAGTACTTGAATGGAGGCCCAATGTACATCTGTTACCTTAATACTAAACCTATAAATATATGCATATAGATCTATATCCCCATCGTTATACATAAATATATTTACATATGCACATGCCTTTATTTAGACCTCTATAAATGCCCTTTGCTTCCTACCTCTTTCCTTGATTTCCTTTTACTTTCTGATTGTCCCACTCTCATGTTCAGCCTTCATTTGTGTTTCAGTAATTCCTCTAGGTTACATTACTCTTGGTCACACTCTACCAAGCTTCCTACACCCTCCTCACCATCTATTTGGATCACTTGGTGTTCCCTTGTCCCTGGGTTTGTTAACAGCACTTCCTTTTTCCCTACACCCCCCTTTCCCATCTCCCTCCCCCAGCTGTCAGTCCCATTGTTTTCTCCTCCAGATTGTTCATCCAGCCTATCTCATTTAGACAGACCTGTGGAAATCATAGCATGCACAAAAACGAGACAGAGCAAACCCAAGCAACAAAATGAAACAAAAGAACAACACCACCACCAACAAGCCAATGACAAAAAGCAAAACAAAACACAAGAAAGAAAAGCTTTTAGTTAGTTCAAGGACTGTTTGTTGGCCTTTAGGAGTGCTTTCTCATAGAGTATGATGGGTCAGCTAGCCCTGGCCCCAAAGTCTATTTTTGGTATTCCCTGGGGACTTCGTTGCTCTGTTCCCCTTCCTGTTCTGTTGTACACCCTTAGTATTTTGCCTCGGTGTGCTGGGATCAGATCGGGCGATAGAAGCATGCTGTTTTTTGTGTGTGAGCAGGTGCACTGTCATGGTGGCAAAACCAGTCCCCTGTCTACCACTAATCAGTCCTTTTTATTTTAAATAAATCATTTTATTGGGGGATCTTACAGCTCTTGTAACAATTCATACACCAATTTGTATGAAGCACATTTGTACATACATTGCTATCATCATTTCCAAACATGTTCTTTCTCCTTGAGCTCCTTTTTTCCCCTCCTCCCACCCACGTGAACCACTGATACTTTATACATACTTTTTATTTTTATATTTTACGCCTCTGCTGTATCCCTTCACCCAAACTTCTGCTGTTTGTTCCCCTGGGTGGTGGAGTGGGGCTGTATGTCCATCATTGAGATTGGTTTCCCCTTTCTTCTGCTTCTCCCCCCTACCTTCCCTCGTGGTGTTGCTACTCTCAGTATTGGTCCTGAGGGGTTTATCTGTCCTGGATTCTGTGTGTCGGAACTTCTAGTCAATAGCAGTGTGCAAGCTCTGGTCTAGCCAGACAACTCAGACCTTCTTACACAATATCTTCAGAACCTCTATATAGGAAGCTTGATTAACAGTCTGACCTAGTGCAATGACTAAACTCCAAATGCACTATCACCCTCACATCAACAAAACCAAACAAATGAGCATCTTCTTGAAGTTTGAGTTCACTTGACGAGGTGTATTTGAGTGAGGTGATGATGGCGTCTTACACTGACTTGATTTATGTTTGCATTCTGGCTTGTGAGAAGAGCACAAGGTCTTGTCACCAGCAATGACCTTGGGAAAAAAGTGTGGGTGCACTAGCTCAGAGCAAGTTGCCAGATGCCTGCCCAAACAGGAGAATGTATATTTTGAAATGTGTACCCAGTGGAGCTTTGTACCGCTTGGTTTTTTGGCGGGGGTGGGGTGGGGGTGGGTGGAAGGCCGGCTACTCCTTTGTAGGTTAGATAATCTGAGATGTGCTATTTGAAATTTCCTGGGGCCAGTTTTAGACAAAACTAGAAAAGTTAATTTTGCTGTATGGAAAAATCTGACAGTCTGGAAGTATCTAATTTTCCTCACATGCCATCATTCCCCTAGTAGCATTATTCTTAGTTAAAGCTCTCCTCTGTTCCTCCTTAGGGTTTCCCCCACTACCTGATGTTCCTTTTCTCCTACTCATCATCAAGGGAATTGTGTCCAAAGTGAGGACAGCAAATAATTAAGAGACCCTCCTGACTCTCTGTTAAGAAGGGTGCTCTGGTGCATGCGTGTGATATGTGTGCACATACAATCACATTTGAATTTTGTTGGAAGAGGCTTCATAGAGACAGAGAGTGACATGGTTAGAGCTGCTGCACATGTAGAGCACTGTACTCTATGGTGTTCTAATTCAAATGCATGTAAGGTCCAAGAGAGGTAATAGAAGCAAGTGACCAGGGTCAGGGAAGGCAGCAGGAGGAACTGAGGGAGCCTGAATGCCTCACACCCTGCCAGTTTCACTGATTCTTGGATGGGAGAGTACCAACCTAGTGCTGTGAAATCTTCGCAGTTTTCAGAGGCTTGGGGGATTTAAATTTTGTATGTAAAAAATAGACATCAAAAATGCTTGTAATTTATTGATTTCGATAAACACACTGAATGCCAGTACTCAAGTCAAACAAACCAAACTGACAGCCATCGAGTCTTTGCCAACTCATAGTGACCCTATTAGACAGGGTAGAACTGCCCCTCAGTTCAGCTCCCAGCCCTGGAAGCCCACCAGTTCCTCGTTATTATCATGAGGAATACTATTTTCACAAGAGCATTACATACCCCTAGAGACTAAACCATAAAGCCATATAGGCTTTGACCATGAATTCTGATATGCTTTTTCCTCAAACTGATGGGTCATTTGATGGAATCCTCGTATTACTTCCCTAACATAAAAATTAATCAAGCAAAGGAGATTCAGTGCTCAGTACTACAGCCCCCTATTTAGAGATTAACTCTTAAAAACCACCACCACCACCACCACCACCACCACCACCACCATCACCACCACCACCACCACCACCACCGCCGCCACCTTATCTGTGTTGATAAAAACTTGAGTAGGCTGTATAAATATCTCAAGTATTTAGGATAAAATGGATTCTTATTCTACTGTCATATATTTAGTTTGAGTTATGTGTTTCCATCTGAACACAAATTAAATAGACCTCATTGACATCTTTTCAAAATGCCATAAAAATTAAATGATTACCTTAAAAGATACTCAGTATAATTAGGCATCAGAAAAATGTACATCAACACTAGAGCGAGATAGTGTTTCAACCCATCAAGATGACACTAGCCAAGAATATTAAAAATACCATTGAGTGCTGGAAGAATGAACAGATTTGTGTCAGAAGAACAGTCTGAAAGGTCCTTAGAAGCAAGCACGGGGAGACTTCACATGCTTTGGGTATGTTATCAGGAGATGCCAGTCCCTGGAAAAGGCTGAAATGTTAGGTTCAAGTATAACAACAGTTTTGAAGATGGTGTAGGACTGCGCAGTGGTTCATTCTGCCTTGAGTTGGAACTGACTCAATAGCACCTAATGCTAAAAGCTAGATGCTTTTGATCCTAAATGAAAAGTGGATGGTCCAGCCTCCATACCAGCTACGTGGACAACTGCCCCTCCCCCCAGAAGAATTTACTTTAGAAGACGGCACTGAACCTGTAGCTAGGGGAGATGGACATGTCTGATCAGAGCACACAGGGGCAAATGAAGGGGGAGGAAGAGAGTGGAGCACACACTGGTCCACCAGGCTTGGAGGATGATTTTGGCACTCTGAACAGCCAATGTACAGAGTGGACCATATGGCTGATCCCACTATGAGACATGCCATCCCTTGCTGGCCCAGGGCCCTATGGGGACAATACCGGAGACTCTGTGTTGGGACTGACCCGACTGGCCCTCCAACACGGAGGCAAATCACTAAAAGCATGCAGCAGAGCAACCATGGGAGCAGAGCGGGTAGCCCCTGAGGGAGTACAAAGGACAGACTCTGGGGCCAGAGCATGATACGCCATCAGACCTGACTGAAGGACACACCTATAGAAAAAAAAAATCAGACCTTGATCTATTTACAGGTTTTTCTTTCTTAAAAATTTTTTTTGTCTTTTAATTAATTTACTCTTTTATTGATCATTGGTTTTCTGTTGTTGTTTTTTTGTCATCACTGTGTTCTCACCCATCGCCTATCCTGCTATGGTTTGATTTTTGGTGCATATTATTATCTCAACAGATCTATCTAGATAAGATAGGCTGGAAGAATAGGCTGGAGGAGAAAACAACAGGACCAATGGTTCCCGGGGACATGGGAGAGAGAGAGGAGGGGGTAAGGAGGTGATGCTGACCAATCCAGCGACAGGGGAGCAACAAGTAATCCAAAATCCGTCGCAAGGAGGGTGTGAGAAGCCTGGTAGGTATTCAGCAAGGGCAATGTAACCAAGAGAAATTACTCAAACCCAAGTGAAAGCTGAGCATGATAGTCGGACAAGAGGAAAGTAAAAGTAAATAGAGGAAAGAACTAGGTGACAAAGGGTATTTCTAGAGGTCTACATACTGGCATGTACATATGTAAATATATTTATACAGGAGGGTTCGTAAATAGATCAACGTGCATATATTTATAGACTTAGTATTAAGGCAGTAGATGGACATTGCCAAATACTTACTCAATGCAAGAACACGTTATATTAAATTGGCATTCCATGATGAACACCTTCCCAACATGATGGTTGAAGAAAAATGTGTGCACTAGCAAATGTGGTGAAGAAAGCTGATGGTGCCTGGCTATCAAAAGTTATAGCATCTGGGATCTTACAGGCTTGAAAATAAAGAAGCGGCCATCTAGCTCAGAAGCAACAAAGCCCACATGGAGGAAGCACACCAGCCTGTGTGACCATGAACTGTTGAAGGGATCAGATATCAAGCATCAAAGAACACAAAAATCATGTCATTGTAAATGAGGGTGAGTGCAGAGTGGAGACTCAAAGCCCATTGGTAGGTAACTGGACACCCCCTTCCTGAAGGGATGTGGGGACGAGATAAGCCAGTCAGGGTGCAGGGTAGCAACAATGAAACATGTTTCCTCTAGTTCCTAAATGCTTCCTCCCCCCACTATCATGATCCAAATTCTACTTTACAAATCTGGCTAGACAAGGGGATGTACAGAGAGATCGCCTTGGAGATTGGGTGGATGTTCCCACAGTAGCGTGGAGCCTCACAAGTGGTGGTCAGGCGTTTCCCCCAGTCACTTGTAGGACCTCAGGATTTAGGCTGGGGATGCCCCCACTTTTTATAGGGGAGAACAACCTGTGGCTTAGTGTGTGGGAGAGGACCAGCGTGAATTCCCCAGCTGCTTGCCACACCAATAAGTGGGGGGTGGGAGCTCCCTCAGTTGGGCCTTCAGGTTTGCCCTAGGCAGAGCGGAGTGGCCTGGAGACAGCTATTGTCTTGTGATGGGAAAGAGAGTGAAAGGAGAGGAAAAAGAGAGAAAGAGGAAGACACAGACTGGGGCAATAATGCCAACCAGACTGACAACCACTCACCCACAGACAACTAAAATGCACAGAGTAAACAAAGGTGACAACAGTAAAAAAAAAAAAAAAAAAGAAAACAACTAAAAAGGAGAACCAAATCTGTGGAGGCTGTGGTAGGAAGTAGAGAAGAGCTAGATGGAGCGGAGAAAAGCAGAAAACCTGTAAGAAGAGCCCAATAAAAGGAAAAAGAGAGAAGAGAAAAGGAAGGAGGAGGAGAGAGTATTTTTTAAATGGTTAAAGAAATAACTGACCCTGTGTTATGCTGTGTGTAGCTCTGACTCGTCCTGTGTGCAGTACTGTCTTAGGGGTCAGGCTGCCCACTAGGAGGACAGGGTTGCCCTAGGCAGAGTGTAGGGCTCTGGAAACCAGCAGTGGTATGTGCAAGCAATGAGAGGGAGCAGAGAGAATCGTACAAGCTAAGAGAGAGGTGAAGAAAGCAAAGACAGAAAGAGGAAAGAAAGAAAAAGAGAATAAAGAGAAAGAAGGAAATAAATCCAACTGAGTTCACTAAGGTTGGCTGTGATGGTAAAGAGCAAGGAGAGAGAGAGAAGGAGGAAATAAAGTATAAAGTAGTAGCTGATCCCTGATTGCTTGGATGAGGGGCCAGAGGGGTTTAGACACTGCTCCAACATGGCAGGTCAGTGTGCCCTTTTAATGCCGGGACCCAGTGGTGCTGGGCAGAATTGCCCTAGTTGACGAGATCACCTTAGGGGCATGACGGAGGTTTCTTCAACGGTGCAGCGCACTGTAGGTGTTTGTCCCAGGTGCCTTGTGTGGTGTACAGCACTCCCACACAGGGCAGGCTGGAGTGCCTCCTGCTATTTGGGTTGATTTGCCCTAAGCGGAGGGAAGTGACCTGGAAGCCTTTAGTGGCATATGAGAGGAGAGTGGGAGAGAAGAGGAAAAAGAGGGGAAAAGGGGAAAAAAGAGGGATAAAGAAGAAAGCGAGTAAATAAAAGCCCAACACCAACCTGAGCACGTTGAAACTGAGTGCGGTGGAAAAGTTAGAAGGGCTAGTGAATAAAGTGAGAATAAGTAGAGCAGTGGGTAAGGAGGTAATGATACTTGATCACCTGTCCTTGAGGCCAGAGGAATTCCAACTCTTCCTCAAGGTCACAGGGTCATGGACTTGTAAGGTCTCTCTCTCTGGCCTAAATTCCAACCCCAGTCCTTGGCTCCCCGCGAGAAAAATTTCATGCGGAAGCCGGGCTCGTGATCCAAGTGAATTTAATGAGAGTTAAAAGAAGCTTCAGGTTTTACAAGGCACCCATAGGATTCCTTTGACCATGGGGCCTGGCAGAGACTGCCTCAGGTCATGCAAGGATCTCTCTCCTCCCAGGAAGACGACCTGGACCACCCCTCTCCCTTCTGGTTCCTGCCTTTTCAAGGGTTCCCGGGGAGGCTGGTGAAGGACCCCAGGTCAATCCCATTGGCTGAACTGCAATCATCTGGCCCAGGTGGGCTGCTCCAGGTGCAACATCCATCGGAGCCCACGGGCAGGAAAATCCAGCTTTCCTATGCTGGCTCTCCTGGGCATGCGTTAATGGACTTTCCCATCCCTGATGTAGGGTTCCACAGATGCTGTGTGAGATTACTTCAAAAGCAAGATCGCGCCCGTGGCCAGGGGTCACTTGGGTGCTGGAGTACCTGCCTTGTGCTGCATGTAGCACTGCAGCAGGAGCTGGGAGGGGGCACTGGGGGGCTCCCTCAGCCCCGTCTAGGGCTCCAAGACCGGCAGGGCCTCCCCAGCTATGTGTAGAATCACTGAGAGGGAAGCTTGTTGTCCTATCTAGACTGCTGATGCTTCCTAGATCAGAGGATTTTCTTTTTTATCCCTCTGGCCAGCTAGAATGAAATTGTCTCCCACAGTCTCTGGGCTACAGCTCAGTGCTGTTTAAGGCTGACACTGCTACAGCGGGTCTTTGTTATGGTAAAAGCTGCCGGGCCCTGTGGCTGAGTTCTGGCATTCCTTAGCTAGGTTGCTTCTTATGCTGATTTATGTTAAGGGACTCCCCATGTGGTGCTTGGAGCTGAGCAACCAGACTTGGGTTTGAGTTTTAAACCAATCATTTATGTTTCACCCTTAAAAAAAATTCTACTTGTGATGTGCTCAGATTTGGTGGCTGTCAAGCTGACCCCCAGAGGGGGAGATGCAGCTTATCAGGGGGGTTGTTTACTAGTCGGCCAATTGGAACTAAATTTGCTCCCTGGACTCCCGACTTTCTGCCTTTTTCTCCCACACCATGATCTTCCTAAGGTAATAATATATTTTTTCTTCTACTCTAAATTATGGCTACCCACCACCAACCCCTGACCGTGAGCTCAAGGCATCCAACCGCATGGAGAGCTCAGTGTGGGGTTCCCCTCGTGTCTGAGATTCTGCCCCCTCTCAGGGCGTCCACCTGCAGGGATCCCTGCTCCAGGCAAGGGCATATCTGGCGCCTGCCACTTCGTCAAAATTATAGTGCTGCTTTAAAGCATTCTTGGTTTGCTTTGTGAGTGGAAATCCCACAAAAGAAGGGGTTCAGGAGAAACCCTGTTACCCTAGTTCTAATTTCAGAACTCCACCTCCCCGTTTCCTTCACCTAATTTCCTATTTTTCTGGTCTGGCAGCAGGAGCTCCAGATAGATGGGTCCTATCTGGTTGCCATTTTCTCTGAATCCCTCCATCTATTTTTTTTTACACTCTTAAAAAATACAAAACATTTACTCTACAAGCGCAAACAGATTTTCAAAAGCAGGGAAAAACCTGAACGTTCAGTACATGGTTCAATCGTCTTTTCATCTCTGCGCCCTAACTATGCTGAGCTCCATGGAACTGCATGGAGGGGAGCTATTCTGGCGTCATCGAGCCAAGTGAGTGTTTTGAATTACCTCAAGTGAATATTTGACTGGAAAGCATAGGGTGTAAAAAAACCCTGAAATCAGATGGTGCACATCTATCACAAAGAACAGGGCCTTGTACTTAAACCTTTTTTCTGAAAATAAGCAGCCATCTAAGTGAGATGTCAACTAAGTCCGCCCAGAACAAGCAGCACAGCCAGTGTGATGCCAGGGTGATAAATAATAGAATCTCAATCTGCAGGTATGAACAAGAATCAGAGCTTAAGTTCGGAACACCCAGTTTGCAAAAGGACTCAAATGCACATGCGGGGTGAATTCCCTCTGACCAAAGCCCATGGACATGAACAGATACAGTTAAGTTCAAATGTAACACCTGATCATTTGATCTCTTCAGACTAATTTTAATTTGGTTCCAGTTTTTAGTATTTTTCACTTTCTGTTCGATTGAGGTTTTTCTCTCTTTTATCATTGTTAGTTTTTCTTTTCTACTTGTTTCTTGATTTTGTTTTGTATTTTTTTTTAATACATATGAAATCCAGGAGAGGCAAATCCAGAGAGACACTAACAGAATTAACAATCTCCTAGGGACAGGCAGGGAAGATTTGGGGGAGTGAGGGGGGGGGGCTAACAAAAATGAATATAAAAGAAGGAAATGATGTAAACCTGATTGTGGTGAGGATTACACAAATCTTAATATGACTGAAGTATTGAATGATATATGTGAATTATATGAGAATTAAAATAAAACAAAAGCTGAGGTCAGAGATAGGGCAGCAATTTAGCCCTGAATCTCTTGGTGAAGATTGAATGTCATTTTGTGCCAAGAGCCCATTTTTCCACTCATGAAGTTTGGGGAACCGGCGGCGGCGGCGGCTCGGGACGGGGGTGGGGGGGGCGCCAGGGGAGGGGGCAAACACCAGGGGCAGCGATGGCGGCGGTGGCGGCGGCGGCTCGGGGCCGGGGGGGGGGGCGCCAGGGGAGGGGGCAGACACCAGGAGCAGCGGTGGCAGCGGCGGCTCCCGGCGCCATCTTGGGCTGATCGATGAATTGAACAAAGAGGATCAATTTCCGATCAAGCGAGTTATCAATGGGGGCCCGGGAGTGAGAGGGACTTGTCCCCGAGTCGGCCCCGCTTTTCCCGGCACCCCCCTCCTCCCCTCCGCCGCGGCCCCCCGGCGGCGAGGCAGCCCGGCGCCCCCGGGGAGGCCGCGACCGCCCGCAGCCCCCACCCCCGAGCGAGAGGCCGAGAGAGGAGAAGCCTGACCTGCAGCTGCTGTAAATCAAAGCGCTTCCAATATTGAAACATCGATCCCACATTGGCCGCCATCTTGAGACATATTGAGACGGAGTGAGAGGCTGATAGAGAGGGGGCTGGAGTTCAGGAGCCGCCAGGAGGCAGCAGGCGGGCGGCGCCAAAACCCGGCCTGGAGCCGGCCGCCGCCGCCGCCGCCACAGAGGAGCGCGGACTCCTCCTCACGGCGCCACCGCCGCCAGGGCGAGCCGAGCCGGAGCCGGAGTCGGAGGCCGAGGGCGCGGCGGCAGCTGGCCCGGCCTCGCGCGCGGCCGCCCGGCCCCCGCCCCCCGCCAGCGGCCGAACGAGCGACCCGCCCGCGACCCCCGCCCCTCCCAACCCCCAGCCCCGGCCGGCGGCCGCCCGGCTCGGCGCGGCCCGGCCCCGAGGGGGCGCTGGAGGGCGGCGAGAGGGCAGCCCCGCGGCCCGCCGAGGCCCAGGCCCGGCTCACCTGGCGCGGGGGGGCGCGGAGGGAGGGGGCCCTGGCGGCGGCGGAGCGCAGCCCCCCGCCCGCCTCTACGCCCGGGCGCTGGGTGCCGGCGACGCGCCGGGGGTCGTCGGTCGTCCTGCTGGGCGCCCGCCCGCCCGCGGAGCCGCCGCGACCACCTGCCTGAGCCCAGACCCCCGCACGGCGCAGGCCTCAGCGCACCCGCGCGTGTGCCCGAAGCCTTGACCGTGGGCGGCCCCGCCAGCCGGGGCCTCAAGGACCCAGCACCCCAGAGCGCCCTTGCTGGGGGAGGGCAGGGGCGTGGGGAGGCATCAGCCCCTGACCCTCTTGAACTTGCACCCGCCAGCGTCCCACGCCGGGGCCCCAGAGTCCCCGCTCAACACCACCCGGTGACCCAGGGCCCCCAGCTGTCGCCGCCGACTTTTCACGACCGGAAAAGTCTCGACGCGCAGTCCTTGCAGCCCCCGAGGCGCGTCTGGGGAACAGCCCCGGAAACTTCCAGGGCTGCGGACCCCCTGGTTGGGTATTCCTTTTTGAGGCAGACATTTGGGAAACCGAATTCAAAAACAGAAAGCAAGGCGAAAACGGCGACATGGGGACCGAATCCGAATAGCACGATCCCTCTTGATTGGCTTCCTCACGGACACCTGGCAAAAGCATGTTTGGGGATGGTCCTAAGTGTTGACACGCACGTGTGGCTCGGCGCTTCCAGTGGGACACCGCGCCGCGCTGGCTCGCACTGCAAGTAAAGTGCAGTTAGATCAAACCAATCCCCATCTCCAGGACTCGGGGTACATAAACCCTGTAGGGACTCCAAACTAAAATGCATATACGTGGGAGAGCATTCCTTTTCCCACTGGGCTGGGTGTGTGCCACTGATCAGGCGAGCGGGGTCGGCCTGCGTGAATGGATGGAGGAACCAGAAATGAGACGACGCAACATTCCAGGAGCCGCGCGTCCCCACGGTCTCGCGCTGCTGACCAAGGGGGGTCTCTCGTTTTATCCAGCCGCAGGTCCTGCGACACCCCCGCTCGCAGCCCGTCGGGGGGCCCCGCGGACAGGAAGACGGTGGGGTGCGCGAGGGCGTCGAGGGGCGCGTCCCGAGTCCCCGCCTGCAAGGCCGCCCGTGCACCCTGCGGGGCGCTCCCAGCCTCCGCCTGCGCTGGGCGGCCCGTAGCACGCGACGCCCGGGCCCGCCCACCCAGCGGGCGGGTGGCCGCCTCCTCAAGTTCTTAATGCTTCCCCACTAACCTGAACCCAGTTCTAATCTGGCCAAACTAGAGAAGGTATTGTAGTACAGATAGGAATTTCAAACAAGGGGAATCCAGGGTGGATGGGCCTGTGAGGACCAGTGTTATGAGTGGAGATACTGGGAGGGTGGAGGAAGGGCAGGATGGAAAGTGGGAACCGATTACAAGGATCTTCATTGACCTCAAAAGAAAGGTGGGTGAAGATATGACAAAAGAATTAGTACATTTCCAAGGATTGATGAGGGATGGGTGGCGGGCATTGAGGGGGGAAAAAATGAGGAGCTGAGGCCAGGGGCTTGGGTGAAGAGTGGAGATTTTGAGAATAATGAGGGCAATTAATGGTCAGATGTGCTTCAAACAGCTGATGTATATATGGATTGTGGTTAGTGTTGTAAGAGCCCCTAATAAAATGATCATAAAAGAAACAAAAATAATCTGGGCAGAGGGCTCATGCAAGGATGATCTCAGGCTGGATTAGACCAGTCAAAACAGCTACTGGAGTCGCCTCACCCTGTGTCAATTCCTGAGTCAGGCATGAAGCTTAGGGCCCACAGCCCCAGCAGCTGGCCAGTGAGGGACGTGGGTCTCTGAGGCCATTCCACAGGGGGAATGGTCCTCTGTGCTGCAGGGCCCACCCTCCTATGTAAGCGTGCTGTCTGGGACAGGGCTTACATGGAGTCCACACCATGGGAGCTCTACTACTCATGGGGGATTGGCAGGAAGCCTCTGCTCATGCGCACACACCACCAACTAGCTGGAGGATCTCCGTGAACAAAGCCTGAGGCAGACAACAAGCCCACTAACTGATGCTGTAAGAGATACAGCGAGAGTGAGTCAGCATTGTGCACAGAATTGAGCGATACTGGTTCTTTGGGAAATTCATAATCCAACACTGACACTGCTGAGATAAAGGATGACAGTGAGGAAGATTCTACACCTGAGCTCTGTGATGGGCCAACGTGGTGCTCTACTCTCTTCAGGAATGGATGAGCCAGCTCCACCAAGATTCCCCTTTACTGGAGCACCTGCTATGTATGTAGACGTTGAACACAAGAACGCTTTGGCGTTCCTACAATGATTTCTGACCGATGAGGTCATCGAAAAATTGATTATGATAGCCCGGAGGTTTACTTTCAGGTTTTAACCCCTCTTCAGTTAATTTCTGTGCATGGGGGAAGGTTTGGGGCTTGCTTCATTTTCCTACATACGGTATCTCAGTTTGTCCAACACCATTTGTTGAGCAAGCAGAATTTGTCCCTTTGGATATTTCTGTGTCCTTTTTCGAAGGCTAGTTTCCTGTTGACTGGTGAATATATGTGTAGCTTTTCTGTTCGAATCCATTGATCTATATACCTCTCAGTGTACCAATACACTGCTCTCCCTTAGGGAAAAACAACAACAAAAGTTGTATGAGCCCCTATATAATGATTTTTTTTAATGGACGATGAACTATTTTCCAGGCCAGCACTATCCTATGTTTGAGCACATTGCTGCAGCCACTGTGTCAATCCATCATGCCTTATAGCCTGCGGTACTCATGTTCAGGTATAGTGTTCTGCCATTCACAAGGTTCACACTGGCCAGTTCTTTCAGAAGTGGAAGACCAGGTCCTCCTCCCTCGTCTCTCTGTCTGGAAACTGCTGAAGTCTACCTGCAGTGAGTGACCCAGCAGGCATTTGAACTACTGGCTGCAAAATTTCCACCATTACAGCCAAATGCAGGCCACCACAGTACAACAGACAGTAACAGCATCTTAACACCACACAAAGGCTCCTCCCTGGGGAGACCACGTGTTCAGGCAATTGCTGCTGTTACACATGTAAGTGGGGGCTACATGAAGTCGCACCATCTCCTGTGGCCCTTCCAGGAACAGGCCATTCTGCTGTTGTTTCTACTGGACTTAGGCTCAGCTGCCAACCTGCCCTCTGCACGCATTCTTCTCCTTACCCTTCCATGTCACCTTCTCTTTGCCCAAGTCAATACTGCTGGTCAGTCACCTACTGGTGGATGCTTGCTTCTGAAGTTTCTGAACCACATTTCCCCATGGTTATGAGACATTGCTGCTGCCACTGCGAGCATTTAACAGGTTACTTTACACCTTCAATGAGAAATCTAGGGGAATAGAAAGAAAGCTTCTTCTTTCTCCCAAGGAGTGGGTGGTGGTTTTGAACCGTTTCCCTTGAGGTTAGCAGCCCAATGTGTAACCCACTACACCAGTAGAGCCTTGGTGGCACTGTCCAGCAATTATTAGACTGCTAAATATGAGGTCAGGGTTTCAAACCTACCAACTTCTCCTTGGGAGAACGATAAAGCTGTTCCCATAAAAGACTGACAGCTCCAGAAGCCCTCTATAGGGTGGCTATGAGTTGGAATTTTGCGGTCATTTAGGGCTTTTTGGTGGCATGTGATTTTTTAGGGCTTTTAGGTTGTTTGTGGACGTTCAAGGTGTGTTTGGGGCATTCGGGTGGTTTGGGGTTTTTAGGGTGTTTTATAAGATTTTAGGGAGTGTTTAAGGGATTTAGGGGTGGTTTTTTAGAGTGTATAGGTATTTTTCAGCACAATAGGGTGTTTTTAATGATGTTGCAGAGTTCCTTAGGGATTTTAGGGTATTTTTAATATTATATGTGTTTTTTTCCCCCAGCATTTTAGGTTTTCTTAGGGCTTTCATTGTGTTTTCAGGGCATATATGGGGTTTAGGAATGTTTAGGGTTTGGGAATCTTCTAAGGATGATTTTTGGAAGTTTCACATGTTTGGGTGGGCATTTGGTGTTTTTTTGTGGCTTTAGAGTGTTTATGGGATCCTGTCAATTTGCAGCTTTAATTCCGCAAAGAAAAGTCAGACAGCAAGCCAGAAAGGAGCAGGAAATGAAGGGGAAGCCCAGGCCACATGTTACAGCTGCCAAGTCCGGAGAACCTAGGTGTGGTCGTTGGCTACCTGGGACCGGGAGTGGGGCTGTGCTCCTGCCCAAGGGTGCTAGGGAGTAAACCAATCTCAGCTGGACGTTTGGCTTTTCTACTAATTAGCCGACTCCATGAACTTTCCCAAGGGCAGCTGGCGAATTGCCAGGGGAACCCAGCTAGACCCCCCACACAAAAGCACAGGGATGGTTACAGGAACAGGAGGTTTCACACAGTGGATGTGCAGGGCTTGGGGTCGGGATTGGGGGCCAAGGTGAGGAAGGGGCAGCAATAAGGCCTGGTCCCAAATAATCAGACACTGAGCAATAAAAGTACAAGGACTGCCAAGAGAACATGGGGACGAAGGATGGCTGGACTTCATTTGATATCTTTGGACGTGCTGTCAGGAGAGACCAGTCCCTGAAGGGACATGAAGGACATGATGCTTGGCAAAAAGTGGAGGACGGGCAATAAAACAGCTCGAACCAGTGGCTACACCAGTGGGCATAGTAACAATGGTGAGGATGGTTCGAGACCTGGCAGTGTTTTATTTTACTGCTTGTGTTTTTCTAGAACTGTCTTTCCTGGATGCACGAGGAAGGATAACTGTGCTTGTGGGAAGCAAATGCACAGTGGGCAGCGCTTTGGCCAACATAGGTACACCACCGGCACACAGTGCCCCCTTACTTGGCATCCAAAGTGACACGGTTTGTCTTTCCCCAGAGCTCTCCAGCCCTGGGGGAAGCGGCCCTGCCTTCGGCGCACCGCCAGGGGGCAGCACTGCTGCTCTCTCACTGGCTACATCTGTGAGGACCCAGAGAACAGCTCCTTTCTGCTGCTCTCCTCTCAGACTTCTGCCAGAAGCCTTGGCTCATCCTGGATCCTCCCTTGATTCCCACTCTGCACTTTGGGGACGCCCAGCCCATTAACTCTCTCCCATCCTTCCTTGTGGTGAAGAAAGCCGATGGTGTCCAGCTACCTAAAGATATAGCGTGTGGGGTCTTAAAGGCCTGAGGGCAAAGAAACAGCCATCTGGCTCTGAAGCAACAGAGCCCACATGGAGAAAGCATACCAGCCTGTGTGATCACAAAGTTTTAAAGGGATAAGGCAACAGGCATCATGAGAACAAAAAAATCTTATCATGGAGAATGAGAGGGGACTGCCGGGTATAGACCCAAAACCTATTTGCAGTGCACTGGACATCCCCTTACAGAAGGATCTCAGAGTGGAGATTAAAGAATACAGGGTATGAGACAGCAAAGATGAAACACAACTTTCCTCTAGTTCTTAATGCTTTCTCTTGCCCCACTATCATGATCCCAGTTCTACCATACTAATCTGGCCAAACTAGAGAAAGTATTCTAGTACCGATAGGAATTTCAAACAAGGGGAATCCAGAGTGGATGGGCCCTTTACCAGTGTTATGAGTGGAGATACTGGGAGGGTGGAGGAAGGGCAGGATGGAAAGTGGGAACCGATTACAAGGATCTTCATTGACCTCAAAAGAAAGGTGGGTGAAGATAAGGCAAAAGAATTAGTACATTTCCAAGGATTGATGAGGGATGGGTGGCGGGCATTGAGGGGGGAAAAATGAGGAGCTGAGGCCAGGGGCTTGGGTGGAGAGTGGATATTTTGTGAATAAGGAGGGCAATTAATGTACAGATGTGCTTCAAACAGCTGATGTATTTATGGATTGTGGTTAGTGTTGTAGGAGCCACTAATGAAAAGATCATAAAAGAAACAAAAATAATCTTGGCAGAGGGCTCATGCAAGGATGATCTCAGGCTGGATTAGACCAGTCAAAACAGCTACTGGAGTCGCCTCACCCTGTGTCTATTACTGAGTCAGCCATGATGCTTAGGACCCACAGCCCCAGCAGCTGGCCAGAGAGGGAGGTGGATCTCTGAGGCCATTCCACAGGGGGAATGGTCCTCTGTCCTGCAGGGCCCACCCTCCTTTGTAAGCGTGCTGCCTGGGGCAAGGCTTTCATGGAGTCCACACCATGGGAGCTCTACTACTCATGGGGGATTGGCAGGAAGCCTCTGCTCATGCGCACACACCACCAACTAGCTGGAGGATCTCCGTGAACAAAGCCTGAGGCAGACAACAAGCCCACTAACTGATGCTGTAAGAGATACAATCAGCATCCAGAAACCTGCAAGTGGGAGTAAGAGGCAGCATACCTTGGTCCCAGCCCCTCCCACTCTAATCTACAAGGAGTGACATTGCAAAGCAGAGGGTTTTCATAAAGCACTTCCAGGACTGTGGAATGAGCAGCCTCGTTTGTGGACATGGATACTCTGTGATCCAGACGTACTACCTCCTCCCTTACAGTCAGCTGAGACAAAAACCCTTGCAAACAGAAAGCCATGCATCTGAACAGTATCCACCAGCCACTCATGTGCAGCACAGCTGCCTCCAAAGAGCCTTCCTGAGTGAGAGAGAAATCATGCAGAAGCCTGGTCTGCACTCAAGAGAGTTTTATGAGCGTTAGGGAGGCGTGATGGGCAAGTCTGGCCGACCCCAGTGGCTGAATTGAATTTACATGGCCTAGATTGGTCAATCCAGGTACAGGAACCACCCAGGTGACCTCCCCTTCATGACCAGAAATCTGGACCTCTGAGCATGCACAGGGTGCCTCTCCTAACTGGGCTCTTATCTTGGCCCTATGGGCATGCATAACGGATGCCCCAGTCCCTAGCATAGCTACCTAACATTTGCCCCCCTGAAGAGATATGGACCCAAATCTTTGGGGTACTGGGCTACGACATCTCTAGCTACTTCCTGCTGGCAAAACGGGCGAAGTGGGGCTTTGGGTCCATACCCTTCCTACACTGCTGGGAGGGGTTGTCCATTGAGGGCAACTTTATCCAGGATGGATAAGGTTGAGGTGGTCCAGGAGATGGTAATCGTGGACCTGGCACACTTGGTTCAGAAGCTTTAATCACCCCATAACTTCTGAGAAAAACAAACGGTCTAAAAGGTGAACAGTTTGACTACGACAAGGCTAAGCTTGTGAGGTGGCAGTGGCCTTGAAATTAGGTGAGTGTCACAGGAAACAAAAATAATCTTAGGATTACCAGACATGTGTGTTTGTTCATTGGAAGTACAGGAAGAGGGATAAAAGCATTCACATTTTCCCCTAGGAGGGCACAGGTTTGGGCACTACTAGGTGCAGTCGGATCACTGATTCATTTATGATGCTAAGCTCTTGGACCCGCTGATAAGACCCATCCTTCTTTTTAACCCTATAACGCTTCAATTTTAATTTTGGGAAAAAATTTTCTTTTTGTTGTGGACTTTCATAGTTATAAATATATATATATGTATTAATATATACATTTTTAATGTTATGAAAACATCATGCTTCGCGTTATAGAGTTAAATGGAAATAATGGGCTAGTGCAGGACGAGTCAAAAGTGACCAAAATAGAGTAACTGCCTAAGCCATTTTGAATTTTCTTGGGTTCAATTGGAGTAAAGGCTTGTAAATTACCCGGGGTCCAAATTCCCATGGTGCCTCCTACAACGCGTAGAATGTTCAGGGATGTTTCAGGGCTGGGAGATTAATAACCCCTAAGTCCAGGATACCTTAGGGCAGGGGTCCTTAAACTGTTTACCCAAGGGGCCAGTTCACTATCCCTCAGGCCTTTTGAAGGAAAGACTATAGTTTAAAAAAACAAATATTACGAACAAATTCATGTGCACACTGCACATCTTGATTTGAAGTTCAAAAAAAAAATAAATGGGGCACATACACCCGGCAGAAAGGATCAACGTCCTCGGCTGTCTGCATGTGGCCCACAGGTTGTAGTTTGAGGACCCCTGCTCTCGGCATTCACCAAGAGGATGTGGTTTCAACCCAAAAGCTTGGAGACTCTACAATTTGTTTAAAAGTGATGGGGCAGAAGGAGTCCCTGATTGACCCACGCAAGACTAGTTTTCCCATCCCCTATTACTAAGAGTTCATAGTTATGGTTAAAGGGAACCAGGATATCCCGATCTGATCCCGTTACTTCAAGTGTGGGCTGACATTGCCACTAAGAAGCCTGCAAATACAAAAGACTTACTCCCTCCTGCAAAGAAAGGGCCCTTGTTTCCAAGGTTTCAGGAAACATGGAAGGACCGGAAAAACAAACGGTCCAAGTTCCCAAAACCACATAGGTGGAGGCCATCCCTCCCCATCACCCTCCCCCGCCCCTCCCCTCCCCCACCCCTCCCCTCCCTCACCCCTCCCTTCCCTCACCTCTCCCCTCCCCTACCCCTCTCCCCTCCCCTACCCCTCCCCCCTCCCCTCCCCTCCCCTCCCCTCCCCTCCCCTCCCCTCCCCTCCCCATCACTCTCCCCTAATCGGCTTTATCCCATTTTGCAGGAGAACTCTGGGAGTGGGAGAGCTGGCTTCAAACCCTTTCTTTCAACCCCCGCCCCATAAGGTTTCTAGGGTCCAGAAATAGAAAACTTCTAACAGGCCCTTATTGAGTCACTCCCTCCCCCACCGGCCCCCCAAATTCACCCCCCACCCCTAACAAGCAGCCCCCCACACACACTAGTACTGGTATGACTTCCATACTCATCAGCCCACCTGGAATGCTTGCCAACAACTTCTCCAGGTGCTGTTCACAACGGAGGAGGGTAGCCCTTCCAGACAGAGGCCCAGTAAGCAGTCAGTGAACCTGATGGTCAGCGAGCGGGCACTCCCCACTTGAGAGAAACTCTTTTGGCCACTACACCAACAATGTGGGATCTCAATTCCTAGCAAGGCCCAGAGGGCTTTACCAGGTATCAACCATTGCTCTTACATGACCCTCTGCAGAAGAGCTAGGAAACCTATGAATTTATCTAAGGTCAGTGAGAATTTTCAGGTTCCTATAAGAGAATGTCCGCCTGCCTTTCTAGAGTGGCTGAGGGAAGCCTACGGGCTTTATACCCCTAACGGCCCGGAGGCACTGAAAACAGGAGGGCAATAGGTACTGCCTTTATTACTCAGTCAGTCTGCCTCAGACATGACAAAGAAGTGGGAAGGGTTTGAAGGTAAAAATCTTAGCGATTTGGTACAAGTGGCTCATTGAGTGTATACCAACAGAGATGACCCTAGCACGACAGAGACAAAGAAGCTAGCTAAAATAATCGTAATTGCCATGAGATACCCCAGAGACTCAGGAAAAGGAGAGCATGGCCCACTCACGGAGAGACTAACCTCTGGGCACCGCCAAGCCATGGGGAAGGACCAATGTGCCTACTGCAGGAAAGAAGGACACTGGAAAAATCAGTGCCTTGAAAACCCCAGGAGAGGTGCACGACCCTCCACTAGAGTGGATGGGCCTCATCTGCAACGAGAAAGACCCAAGCAAGAGACAATAAGGCTTGAAGAAGCTCAATGAAGGGGTCAGGGCTCTGTTTCACTTCGCCGCCAAAAGCCCAGGCTAACTCTCCAAGTAGGAGGCCAGGCAGTAAATTTCTTGGTGGACACAGGGGCCACCTTGTCAGGTTCAGAAAGGAATATGGGCACATTTTCAAGAAGAAAGATGTGAATTACTGTGAGCCTATGATTCCTTCCACAGATAACTCACACCAGAAGGTTTGCATGGAGGGTAGGTGGGTTTCCCAAGACAACAAGATAACAAATATCTATCAGCCCTTTGGCCCAGTTAGCCACCTGGTTATGATATCACTGGCTTCTGGCTCAGCTGCTGAGCCAGTGAAGCAGTTATAGCGGGAGAAGACTAGGTGGCCGGTGGCCATCAACGGAAGGACCAAATCTACACAGTGGGCTTCTTGTTTAAATATGGAGCCACGTATGTTACCTGCTGGACACCATCTCTATCCTGAGCTCATAATTGCCATCGCAGGTCTAGAATGCGGCGCGCAGGTACACACTATATGAAACAGTCTCTGATTAACCCCTCTCGATAACTTGCTGACATGGGAGTCTGGATAATCCTGTACATTTACTTTGCAGATTAGAAAACTCACTCAAAAACACACGGGAGTTGACCCAGAGACACACAACTGGTTAACAACAAAGTCATATTCACAACCAGCGTCTGGACCAAGAGCACGGTGCCCCACAGAACTGTGCCCATCGAGCAGTCAATATCTCCTGGACTCTCTCTCAAAAGATCTGAGCTGATACCCACCCCCCCACATCCTTGCAGCACCAAAAGATTATATTTCACAGGATGGCACCGGATCTGCAGCTCACGGAGAGGGACATATCTGATCAGAGAACACAGGGCAGAACAAGGGGGAGGAGGGGAGAATGGAGCACACCCTGGCCCAATACACCTTGAGGATGATGTTCCCAATCAGAGAAGCCAATCCACAGAGAAGACCACATGGGCAGCCCCACGATGAGAAACGTCCCTCAAAGACCCATAGCCTTAGAGGGGACAACACTGGACACACAGTGTGGGAACTGCGCCCGAACTGATCCTGCCACTTCGATGCATGACACTAAGAGAGTGCAGCGGAAGAGTAAGAAAACGGAGCATCAAAGTCCCCGGGGAATGCCAAAGGTGGACTTTGTGGTCAGGGTTCGGTGCCCCCACAGACTGGACTGGAAAACACTCCTAAAGTTCACCACACAGTCCTTGTACTTTTCTTTCTGGTTAGTGTTGTTTTCTTTTAGTGTCATTGGATTTGGGTTGGGTTTTGTTTTCATTTTTGTTTTTGTTTTTTTTCTTTTTGCTGCTTGGTTTAGCTCAGTCTTGTTTTGTGCATGTTATTACCTTTACAGGTCTGTCTAATTAAGAGAGGCTGGATGAACAATCTGGAGGAGTAAACATGTGACCGGCCCTTTCCATTGGGCATGGGAGTGAGCACGGTGGGGGGAAAGGAAGTGGTGTAAAGAAACCCAGAGACAAGGGTACAACAAGTGATGGAAAATGGTAGTGAGGGGGATGTAGGAGGCCTGGTAGGGCGTGATCAAAGGTAATGTAACCAAGAGGAATTACTGAAACCCAAAAGAAGACTGAGCAATGCAGTGGGCACAAGAGGAAAATCAAAGGGTATAGAAGAGTGAGCTGGGAAGCAAGGGCCAGTTATAGACGTCTAAATAAAGGCATGTACATATGTACATATATTTACAAAGGGGCATGGGGAAATAGATCTATGTCCATATGTTTATAGATTTAGTATTAAGGTAGCAGATGGACATAGGGCCTCCGCTCAAGGACTCCCTCATTGCAATAACACTGTTCTATTAAATTGGCATTCTAAGATGCTCACCTTCCCTACACAATCACTGACCACAAAGCGGCTGCATAAGCAAATGTGGTGAAGAAAGCCGATGGTGTCCAGCTACCTAAAGATATAGCGTGTGGGGTCTTAAAGGCCTGAGGGTAAAGAAACAGCCATCTGGCTCTGAAGCAACAGAGCCCACATGGAGAAAGCATACCAGCCTGTGTGATCACAAAGTTTTAAAGGGATAAGGCAACAGGCATCATGAGAACAAAAAAATCTTATCATGGAGAATGAGAGGGGACTGCCGGGTATAGACCCAAAACCTATTTGCAGTGCACTGGACATCCCCTTACAGAAGGATCTCAGAGTGGAGATTAAAGAATACAGGGTATGAGACAGCAAAGATGAAACACAACTTTCCTCTAGTTCTTAATGCTTTCTCTTGCCCCACTATCATGATCCCAGTTCTACCATACTAATCTGGCCAAACTAGAGAAAGTATTCTAGTACCGATAGGAATTTCAAACAAGGGGAATCCAGAGTGGATGGGCCCTTTACCAGTGTTATGAGTGGAGATACTGGGAGGGTGGAGGAAGGGCAGGATGGAAAGTGGGAACCGATTACAAGGATCTTCATTGACCTCAAAAGAAAGGTGGGTGAAGATAAGGCAAAAGAATTAGTACATTTCCAAGGATTGATGAGGGATGGGTGGCGGGCATTGAGGGGGGAAAAATGAGGAGCTGAGGCCAGGGGCTTGGGTGGAGAGTGGATATTTTGTGAATAAGGAGGGCAATTAATGTACAGATGTGCTTCAAACAGCTGATGTATTTATGGATTGTGGTTAGTGTTGTAGGAGCCACTAATGAAAAGATCATAAAAGAAACAAAAATAATCTTGGCAGAGGGCTCATGCAAGGATGATCTCAGGCTGGATTAGACCAGTCAAAACAGCTACTGGAGTCGCCTCACCCTGTGTCTATTACTGAGTCAGCCATGATGCTTAGGACCCACAGCCCCAGCAGCTGGCCAGAGAGGGAGGTGGATCTCTGAGGCCATTCCACAGGGGGAATGGTCCTCTGTCCTGCAGGGCCCACCCTCCTTTGTAAGCGTGCTGCCTGGGGCAAGGCTTTCATGGAGTCCACACCATGGGAGCTCTACTACTCATGGGGGATTGGCAGGAAGCCTCTGCTCATGCGCACACACCACCAACTAGCTGGAGGATCTCCGTGAACAAAGCCTGAGGCAGACAACAAGCCCACTAACTGATGCTGTAAGAGATACAATCAGCATCCAGAAACCTGCAAGTGGGAGTAAGAGGCAGCATACCTTGGTCCCAGCCCCTCCCACTCTAATCTACAAGGAGTGACATTGCAAAGCAGAGGGTTTTCATAAAGCACTTCCAGGACTGTGGAATGAGCAGCCTCGTTTGTGGACATGGATACTCTGTGATCCAGACGTACTACCTCCTCCCTTACAGTCAGCTGAGACAAAAACCCTTGCAAGCAGAAAGCCATGCATCTGAACAGTATCCACCAGCCACTCATGTGCAGCACAGCTGCCTCCAAAGAGCCTTCCTGAGTGAGAGAGAAATCATGCAGAAGCCTGGTCTGCACTCAAGAGAGTTTTATGAGCGTTAGGGAGGCGTGATGGGCAAGTCTGGCCGACCCCAGTGGCTGAATTGAATTTACATGGCCTAGATTGGTCAATCCAGGTACAGGAACCACCCAGGTGACCTCCCCTTCATGGCCAGAAATCTGGACCTCTGAGCATGCACAGGGTGCCTCTCCTAACTGGGCTCTTATCTTGGCCCTATGGGCATGCATAACGGATGCCCCAGTCCCTAGCATAGCTACCTAACATTTGCCCCCCTGAAGAGATATGGACCCAAATCTTTGGGGTACTGGGCGACGACATCTCTAGCTACTTCCTGCTGGCAAAACGGGCGAAGTGGGGCTTTGGGTCCATACCCTTCCTACACTGCTGGGAGGGGTTGTCCATTGAGGGCAACTTTATCCAGGATGGATAAGGTTGAGGTGGTCCAGGAGATGGTAGTCGTGGACCTGGCACACTTGGTTCAGAAGCTTTAATCACCCCATAACTTCTGAGAAAAACAAACGGTCTAAAAGGTGAACAGTTTGACTACGACAAGGCTAAGCTTGTGAGGTGGCAGTGGCCTTGAAATTAGGTGAGTGTCACAGGAAACAAAAATAATCTTAGGATTACCAGACATGTGTGTTTGTTCATTGGAAGTACAGGAAGAGGGATAAAAGCATTCACATTTTCCCCTAGGAGGGCACAGGTTTGGGCACTACTAGGTGCAGTCGGATCACTGATTCATTTATGATGCTAAGCTCTTGGACCCGCTGATAAGACCCATCCTTCTTTTTAACCCTATAACGCTTCAATTTTAATTTTGGGAAAAAATTTTCTTTTTGTTGTGGACTTTCATAGTTATAAATATATATATATGTATTAATATATACATTTTTAATGTTATGAAAACATCATGCTTCGCGTTATAGAGTTAAATGGAAATAATGGGCTAGTGCAGGACGAGTCAAAAGTGACCAAAATAGAGTAACTGCCTAAGCCATTTTGAATTTTCTTGGGTTCAATTGGAGTAAAGGCTTGTAAATTACCCGGGGTCCAAATTCCCATGGTGCCTCCTACAACGCGTAGAATGTTCAGGGATGTTTCAGGGCTGGGAGATTAATAACCCCTAAGTCCAGGATACCTTAGGGCAGGGGTCCTTAAACTGTTTACCCAAGGGGCCAGTTCACTATCCCTCAGGCCTTTTGAAGGAAAGACTATAGTTTAAAAAAACAAATATTACGAACAAATTCATGTGCACACTGCACATCTTGATTTGAAGTTCAAAAAAAAAATAAATGGGGCACATACACCCGGCAGAAAGGATCAACGTCCTCGGCTGTCTGCATGTGGCCCACAGGTTGTAGTTTGAGGACCCCTGCTCTCGGCATTCACCAAGAGGATGTGGTTTCAACCCAAAAGCTTGGAGACTCTACAATTTGTTTAAAAGTGATGGGGCAGAAGGAGTCCCTGATTGACCCACGCAAGACTAGTTTTCCCATCCCCTATTACTAAGAGTTCATAGTTATGGTTAAAGGGAACCAGGATATCCCGATCTGATCCCGTTACTTCAAGTGTGGGCTGACATTGCCACTAAGAAGCCTGCAAATACAAAAGACTTACTCCCTCCTGCAAAGAAAGGGCCCTTGTTTCCAAGGTTTCAGGAAACATGGAAGGACCGGAAAAACAAACGGTCCAAGTTCCCAAAACCACATAGGTGGAGGCCATCCCTCCCCATCACCCTCCCCCGCCCCTCCCCTCCCCCACCCCTCCCCTCCCTCACCCCTCCCTTCCCTCACCCCTCCCTTCCCTCACCTCTCCCCTCCCCTACCCCTCTCCCCTCCCCTACCCCTCCCCCCTCCCCTCCCCTCCCCTCCCCTCCCCTCCCCTCCCCTCCCCATCACTCTCCCCTAATCGGCTTTATCCCATTTTGCAGGAGAACTCTGGGAGTGGGAGAGCTGGCTTCAAACCCTTTCTTTCAACCCCCGCCCCATAAGGTTTCTAGGGTCCAGAAATAGAAAACTTCTAACAGGCCCTTATTGAGTCACTCCCTCCCCCACCGGCCCCCCAAATTCACCCCCCACCCCTAACAAGCAGCCCCCCACACACACTAGTACTGGTATGACTTCCATACTCATCAGCCCACCTGGAATGCTTGCCAACAACTTCTCCAGGTGCTGTTCACAACGGAGGAGGGTAGCCCTTCCAGACAGAGGCCCAGTAAGCAGTCAGTGAACCTGATGGTCAGCGAGCGGGCACTCCCCACTTGAGAGAAACTCTTTTGGCCACTACACCAACAATGTGGGATCTCAATTCCTAGCAAGGCCCAGAGGGCTTTACCAGGTATCAACCATTGCTCTTACATGACCCTCTGCAGAAGAGCTAGGAAACCTATGAATTTATCTAAGGTCAGTGAGAATTTTCAGGTTCCTATAAGAGAATGTCCGCCTGCCTTTCTAGAGTGGCTGAGGGAAGCCTACGGGCTTTATACCCCTAACGGCCCGGAGGCACTGAAAACAGGAGGGCAATAAGTACTGCCTTTATTACTCAGTCAGTCTGCCTCAGACATGACAAAGAAGTGGGAAGGGTTTGAAGGGAAAAATCTTAGCGATTTGGTACAAGTGGCTCATTGAGTGTATACCAACAGAGATGACCCTAGCACGACAGAGACAAAGAAGCTAGCTAAAATAATCGTAATTGCCATGAGATACCCCAGAGACTCAGGAAAAGGAGAGCATGGCCCACTCACGGAGAGACTAACCTCTGGGCACCGCCAAGCCATGGGGAAGGACCAATGTGCCTACTGCAGGAAAGAAGGACACTGGAAAAATCAGTGCCTTGAAAACCCCAGGAGAGGTGCACGACCCTCCACTAGAGTGGATGGGCCTCATCTGCACGTAGAAAGACCCAAGCAAGAGACAATAATGCTTGAAGAAGCTCAATGAAGGGGTCAGGGCTCTGTTTCACTTCGCCGCCAAAAGCCCAGGCTAACTCTCCAAGTAGGAGGCCAGGCAGTAAATTTCTTGGTGGACACAGGGGCCACCTTGTCAGGTTCAGAAAGGAATATGGGCACATTTTCAAGAAGAAAGATGTGAATTACTGTGAGCCTATGATTCCTTCCACAGATAACTCACACCAGAAGGTTTGCATGGAGGGTAGGTGGGTTTCCCAAGACAACAAGATAACAAATATCTATCAGCCCTTTGGCCCAGTTAGCCACCTGGTTATGATATCACTGGCTTCTGGCTCAGCTGCTGAGCCAGTGAAGCAGTTATAGCGGGAGAAGACTAGGTGGCCGGTGGCCATCAACGGAAGGACCAAATCTACACAGTGGGCTTCTTGTTTCAATATGGAGCCACGTATGTTACCTGCTGGACACCATCTCTATCCTGAGCTCATAATTGCCATCGCAGGTCTAGAATGCGGCGCGCAGGTACACACTATATGAAACAGTCTCTGATTAACCCCTCTCGATAACTTGCTGACATGGGAGTCTGGATAATCCTGTACATTTACTTTGCAGATTAGAAAACTCACTCAAAAACACACGGGAGTTGACCCAGAGACACACAACTGGTTAACAACAAAGTCATATTCACAACCAGCGTCTGGACCAAGAGCACGGTGCCCCACAGAACTGTGCCCATCGAGCAGTCAATATCTCCTGGACTCTCTCTCAAAAGATCTGAGCTGATACCCACCCCCCCACATCCTTGCAGCACCAAAAGATTGTATTTCACAGGATGGCACCGGATCTGCAGCTCACGGAGAGGGACATATCTGATCAGAGAACACAGGGCAGAACAAGGGGGAGGAGGGAGAATGGAGCACACCCTGGCCCAATACACCTTGAGGATGATGTTCCCAATCAGAGAAGCCAATCCACAGAGAAGACCACATGGGCAGCCCCACGATGAGAAACGTCCCTCAAAGACCCATAGCCTTAGAGGGGACAACACTGGAACACAGTGTGGGAACTGCGCCCGAACTGATCCTGCCACTTCGATGCATGACACTAAGAGAGTGCAGCGGAAGAGTAAGAAAACGGAGCATCAAAGTCCCCGGGGAATGCCAAAGGTGGACTTTGTGGTCAGGGTTCGGTGCCCCCACAGACTGGACTGGAAAACACTCCTAAAGTTCACCACACAGTCCTTGTACTTTTCTTTCTGGTTAGTGTTGTTTTCTTTTAGTGTCATTGGATTTGGGTTGGGTTTTGTTTTCATTTTTGTTTTTGTTTTTTTTCTTTTTGCTGCTTGGTTTAGCTCAGTCTTGTTTTGTGCATGTTATTACCTTTACAGGTCTGTCTAATTAAGAGAGGCTGGATGAACAATCTGGAGGAGTAAACATGTGACCAGGCCCTTTCCATTGGGCATGGGAGTGAGCACGGTGGGGGGAAAGGAAGTGGTGTAAAGAAACCCAGAGACAAGGGTACAACAAGTGATGGAAAATGGTAGTGAGGGGGATGTAGGAGGCCTGGTAGGGCGTGATCAAAGGTAATGTAACCAAGAGGAATTACTGAAACCCAAAAGAAGACTGAGCATGGCAGTGGGCACAAGAGGAAAATCAAAGGGTATAGAAGAGTGAGCTGGGAAGCAAGGGCCAGTTATAGACGTCTAAATAAAGGCATGTACATATGTACATATATTTACAAAGGGGCATGGGGAAATAGATCTATGTCCATATGTTTATAGATTTAGTATTAAGGTAGCAGATGGACATAGGGCCTCCGCTCAAGGACTCCCTCATTGCAATAACACTGTTCTATTAAATTGGCATTCTAAGATGCTCACCTTCCCTACACAATCACTGACCACAAAGCGGCTGCATAAGCAAATGTGGTGAAGAAAGCCGATGGTGTCCAGCTACCTAAAGATATAGCGTGTGGGGTCTTAAAGGCCTGAGGGTAAAGAAACAGCCATCTGGCTCTGAAGCAACAGAGCCCACATGGAGAAAGCATACCAGCCTGTGTGATCACAAAGTTTTAAAGGGATAAGGCAACAGGCATCATGAGAACAAAAAAATCTTATCATGGAGAATGAGAGGGGACTGCCGGGTATAGACCCAAAACCTATTTGCAGTGCACTGGACATCCCCTTACAGAAGGATCTCAGAGTGGGGATTAAAGAATACAGGGTATGAGACAGCAAAGATGAAACACAACTTTCCTCTAGTTCTTAATGCTTTCTCTTGCCCCACTATCATGATCCCAGTTCTACCATACTAATCTGGCCAAACTAGAGAAAGTATTCTAGTACCGATAGGAATTTCAAACAAGGGGAATCCAGAGTGGATGGGCCCTTTACCAGTGTTATGAGTGGAGATACTGGGAGGGTGGAGGAAGGGCAGGATGGAAAGTGGGAACCGATTACAAGGATCTTCATTGACCTCAAAAGAAAGGTGGGTGAAGATAAGGCAAAAGAATTAGTACATTTCCAAGGATTGATGAGGGATGGGTGGCGGGCATTGAGGGGGGAAAAATGAGGAGCTGAGGCCAGGGGCTTGGGTGGAGAGTGATATTTTGTGAATAAGGAGGGCAATTAATGTACAGATGTGCTTCAAACAGCTGATGTATTTATGGATTGTGGTTAGTGTTGTAGGAGCCACTAATGAAAAGATCATAAAAGAAACAAAAATAATCTTGGCAGAGGGCTCATGCAAGGATGATCTCAGGCTGGATTAGACCAGTCAAAACAGCTACTGGAGTCGCCTCACCCTGTGTCTATTACTGAGTCAGCCATGATGCTTAGGACCCACAGCCCCAGCAGCTGGCCAGAGAGGGAGGTGGATCTCTGAGGCCATTCCACAGGGGGAATGGTCCTCTGTCCTGCAGGGCCCACCCTCCTTTGTAAGCGTGCTGCCTGGGGCAAGGCTTTCATGGAGTCCACACCATGGGAGCTCTACTACTCATGGGGGATTGGCAGGAAGCCTCTGCTCATGCGCACACACCACCAACTAGCTGGAGGATCTCCGTGAACAAAGCCTGAGGCAGACAACAAGCCCACTAACTGATGCTGTAAGAGATACAATCAGCATCCAGAAACCTGCAAGTGGGAGTAAGAGGCAGCATACCTTGGTCCCAGCCCCTCCCACTCTAATCTACAAGGAGTGACATTGCAAAGCAGAGGGTTTTCATAAAGCACTTCCAGGACTGTGGAATGAGCAGCCTCGTTTGTGGACATGGATACTCTGTGATCCAGACGTACTACCTCCTCCCTTACAGTCAGCTGAGACAAAAACCCTTGCAAGCAGAAAGCCATGCATCTGAACAGTATCCACCAGCCACTCATGTGCAGCACAGCTGCCTCCAAAGAGCCTTCCTGAGTGAGAGAGAAATCATGCAGAAGCCTGGTCTGCACTCAAGAGAGTTTTATGAGCGTTAGGGAGGCGTGATGGGCAAGTCTGGCCGACCCCAGTGGCTGAATTGAATTTACATGGCCTAGATTGGTCAATCCAGGTACAGGAACCACCCAGGTGACCTCCCCTTCATGGCCAGAAATCTGGACCTCTGAGCATGCACAGGGTGCCTCTCCTAACTGGGCTCTTATCTTGGCCTATGGGCATGCATAACGGATGCCCCAGTCCCTAGCATAGCTACCTAACATTTGCCCCCCTGAAGAGATATGGACCCAAATCTTTGGGGTACTGGGCGACGACATCTCTAGCTACTTCCTGCTGGCAAAACGGGAGAAGTGGGGCTTTGGGTCCATACCCTTCCTACACTGCTGGGAGGGGTTGTCCATTGAGGGCAACTTTATCCAGGATGGATAAGGTTGAGGTGGTCCAGGAGATGGTAGTCGTGGACCTGGCACACTTGGTTCAGAAGCTTTAATCACCCCATAACTTCTGAGAAAAACAAACGGTCTAAAAGGTGAACAGTTTGACTACGACAAGGCTAAGCTTGTGAGGTGGCAGTGGCCTTGAAATTAGGTGAGTGTCACAGGAAACAAAAATAATCTTAGGATTACCAGACATGTGTGTTTGTTCATTGGAAGTACAGGAAGAGGGATAAAAGCATTCACATTTTCCCCTAGGAGGGCACAGGTTTGGGCACTACTAGGTGCAGTCGGATCACTGATTCATTTATGATGCTAAGCTCTTGGACCCGCTGATAAGACCCATCCTTCTTTTTAACCCTATAACGCTTCAATTTTAATTTTGGGAAAAAATTTTCTTTTTGTTGTGGACTTTCATAGTTATAAATATATATATATATATATGTATTAATATATACATTTTTAATGTTATGAAAACATCATGCTTCGCGTTATAGAGTTAAATGGAAATAATGGGCTAGTGCAGGACGAGTCAAAAGTGACCAAAATAGAGTAACTGCCTAAGCCATTTTGAATTTTCTTGGGTTCAATTGGAGTAAAGGCTTGTAAATTACCCGGGGTCCAAATTCCCAAGGTGCCTCCTACAACGGGAAGAATGTTCAGGGATGTTTCAGGGCTGGGAGATTAATAACCCCTAAGTCCAGGATACCTTAGGGCAGGGGTCCTTAAACTGTTTACCCAAGGGGCCAGTTCACTATCCCTCAGGCCTTTTGAAGGAAAGACTATAGTTTAAAAAAACAAATATTACGAACAAATTCATGTGCACACTGCACATCTTGATTTGAAGTTCAAAAAAAAAATAAATGGGGCACATACACCCGGCAGAAAGGATCAACGTCCTCGGCTGTCTGCATGTGGCCCACAGGTTGTAGTTTGAGGACCCCTGCTCTCGGCATTCACCAAGAGGATGTGGTTTCAACCCAAAAGCTTGGAGACTCTACAATTTGTTTAAAAGTGATGGGGCAGAAGGAGTCCCTGATTGACCCACGCAAGACTAGTTTTCCCATCCCCTATTACTAAGAGTTCATAGTTATGGTTAAAGGGAACCAGGATATCCCGATCTGATCCCGTTACTTCAAGTGTGGGCTGACATTGCCACTAAGAAGCCTGCAAATACAAAAGACTTACTCCCTCCTGCAAAGAAAGGGCCCTTGTTTCCAAGGTTTCAGGAAACATGGAAGGACCGGAAAAACAAACGGTCCAAGTTCCCAAAACCACATAGGTGGAGGCCATCCCTCCCCATCACCCTCCCCCGCCCCTCCCCTCCCCCACCCCTCCCCTCCCTCACCCCTCCCTTCCCTCACCTCTCCCCTCCCCTACCCCTCTCCCCTCCCCTACCCCTCCCCCCTCCCCTCCCCTCCCCTCCCCTCCCCATCACTCTCCCCTAATCGGCTTTATCCCATTTTGCAGGAGAACTCTGGGAGTGGGAGAGCTGGCTTCAAACCCTTTCTTTCAACCCCCGCCCCATAAGGTTTCTAGGGTCCAGAAATAGAAAACTTCTAACAGGCCCTTATTGAGTCACTCCCTCCCCCACCGGCCCCCCAAATTCACCCCCACCCCTAACAAGCAGCCCCCCACACACACTAGTACTGGTATGACTTCCATACTCATCAGCCCACCTGGAATGCTTGCCAACAACTTCTCCAGGTGCTGTTCACAACGGAGGAGGGTAGCCCTTCCAGACAGAGGCCCAGTAAGCAGTCAGTGAACCTGATGGTCAGCGAGCGGGCACTCCCCACTTGAGAGAAACTCTTTTGGCCACTACACCAACAATGTGGGATCTCAATTCCTAGCAAGGCCCAGAGGGCTTTACCAGGTATCAACCATTGCTCTTACATGACCCTCTGCAGAAGAGCTAGGAAACCTATGAATTTATCTAAGGTCAGTGAGAATTTTCAGGTTCCTATAAGAGAATGTCCGCCTGCCTTTCTAGAGTGGCTGAGGGAAGCCTACGGGCTTTATACCCCTAACGGCCTGGAGGCACTGAAAACAGGAGGGCAATAAGTACTGCCTTTATTACTCAGTCAGTCTGCCTCAGACATGACAAAGAAGTGGGAAGGGTTTGAAGGGAAAAATCTTAGCGATTTGGTACAAGTGGCTCATTGAGTGTATACCAACAGAGATGACCCTAGCACGACAGAGACAAAGAAGCTAGCTAAAATAATCGTAATTGCCATGAGATACCCCAGAGACTCAGGAAAAGGAGAGCATGGCCCACTCACGGAGAGACTAACCTCTGGGCACCGCCAAGCCATGGGGAAGGACCAATGTGCCTACTGCAGGAAAGAAGGACACTGGAAAAATCAGTGCCTTGAAAACCCCAGGAGAGGTGCACGACCCTCCACTAGAGTGGATGGGCCTCATCTGCAACGAGAAAGACCCAAGCAAGAGACAATAATGCTTGAAGAAGCTCAATGAAGGGGTCAGGGCTCTGTTTCACTTCGCCGCCAAAAGCCCAGGCTAACTCTCCAAGTAGGAGGCCAGGCAGTAAATTTCTTGGTGGACACAGGGGCCACCTTGTCAGGTTCAGAAAGGAATATGGGCACATTTTCAAGAAGAAAGATGTGAATTACTGTGAGCCTATGATTCCTTCCACAGATAACTCACACCAGAAGGTTTGCATGGAGGGTAGGTGGGTTTCCCAAGACAACAAGATAACAAATATCTATCAGCCCTTTGGCCCAGTTAGCCACCTGGTTATGATATCACTGGCTTCTGGCTCAGCTGCTGAGCCAGTGAAGCAGTTATAGCGGGAGAAGACTAGGTGGCCGGTGGCCATCAACGGAAGGACCAAATCTACACAGTGGGCTTCCTGTTTCAATATGGAGCCACGTATGTTACCTGCTGGACACCATCTCTATCCTGAGCTCATAATTGCCATCGCAGGTCTAGAATGCGGCGCGCAGGTACACACTATATGAAACAGTCTCTGATTAACCCCTCTCGATAACTTGCTGACATGGGAGTCTGGATAATCCTGTACATTTACTTTGCAGATTAGAAAACTCACTCAAAAACACACGGGAGTTGACCCAGAGACACACAACTGGTTAACAACAAAGTCATATTCACAACCAGCGTCTGGACCAAGAGCACGGTGCCCCACAGAACTGTGCCCATCGAGCAGTCAATATCTCCTGGACTCTCTCTCAAAAGATCTGAGCTGATACCCACCCCCCCACATCCTTGCAGCACCAAAAGATTGTATTTCACAGGATGGCACCGGATCTGCAGCTCACGGAGAGGGACATATCTGATCAGAGAACACAGGGCAGAACAAGGGGGAGGAGGGGAGAATGGAGCACACCCTGGCCCAATACACCTTGAGGATGATGTTCCCAATCAGAGAAGCCAATCCACAGAGAAGACCACATGGGCAGCCCCACGATGAGAAACGTCCCTCAAAGACCCATAGCCTTAGAGGGGACAACACTGGACACACAGTGTGGGAACTGCGCCCGAACTGATCCTGCCACTTCGATGCATGACACTAAGAGAGTGCAGCGGAAGAGTAAGAAAACGGAGCATCAAAGTCCCCGGGGAATGCCAAAGGTGGACTTTGTGGTCAGGGTTCGGTGCCCCCACAGACTGGACTGGAAAACACTCCTAAAGTTCACCACACAGTCCTTGTTCTTTTCTTTCTGGTTAGTGTTGTTTTCTTTTAGTGTCATTGGATTTGGGTTGGGTTTTGTTTTCATTTTTGTTTGTTTTTTTTTCTTTTTGCTGCTTGGTTTAGCTCAGTCTTGTTTTGTGCATGTTATTACCTTTACAGGTCTGTCTAATTAAGAGAGGCTGGATGAACAATCTGGAGGAGTAAACATGTGACCGGCCCTTTCCATTGGGCATGGGAGTGAGCACGGTGGGGGGAAAGGAAGTGGTGTAAAGAAACCCAGAGACAAGGGTACAACAAGTGATGGAAAATGGTAGTGAGGGGGATGTAGGAGGCCTGGTAGGGCGTGATCAAAGGTAATGTAACCAAGAGGAATTACTGAAACCCAAAAGAAGACTGAGCATGGCAGTGGGCACAAGAGGAAAATCAAAGGGTATAGAAGAGTGAGCTGGGAAGCAAGGGCCAGTTATAGACGTCTAAATAAAGGCATGTACATATGTACATATATTTACAAAGGGGCATGGGGAAATAGATCTATGTCCATATGTTTATAGATTTAGTATTAAGGTAGCAGATGGACATAGGGCCTCCGCTCAAGGACTCCCTCATTGCAATAACACTGTTCTATTAAATTGGCATTCTAAGATGCTCACCTTCCCTACACAATCACTGACCACAAAGCGGCTGCATAAGCAAATGTGGTGAAGAAAGCCGATGGTGTCCAGCTACCTAAAGATATAGCGTGTGGGGTCTTAAAGGCCTGAGGGTAAAGAAACAGCCATCTGGCTCTGAAGCAACAGAGCCCACATGGAGAAAGCATACCAGCCTGTGTGATCACAAAGTTTTAAAGGGATAAGGCAACAGGCATCATGAGAACAAAAAAATCTTATCATGGAGAATGAGAGGGGACTGCCGGGTATAGACCCAAAACCTATTTGCAGTGCACTGGACATCCCCTTACAGAAGGATCTCAGAGTGGGGATTAAAGAATACAGGGTATGAGACAGCAAAGATGAAACACAACTTTCCTCTAGTTCTTAATGCTTTCTCTTGCCCCACTATCATGATCCCAGTTCTACCATACTAATCTGGCCAAACTAGAGAAAGTATTCTAGTACCGATAGGAATTTCAAACAAGGGGAATCCAGAGTGGATGGGCCCTTTACCAGTGTTATGAGTGGAGATACTGGGAGGGTGGAGGAAGGGCAGGATGGAAAGTGGGAACCGATTACAAGGATCTTCATTGACCTCAAAAGAAAGGTGGGTGAAGATAAGGCAAAAGAATTAGTACATTTCCAAGGATTGATGAGGGATGGGTGGCGGGCATTGAGGGGGGAAAAATGAGGAGCTGAGGCCAGGGGCTTGGGTGGAGAGTGGATATTTTGTGAATAAGGAGGGCAATTAATGTACAGATGTGCTTCAAACAGCTGATGTATTTATGGATTGTGGTTAGTGTTGTAGGAGCCACTAATGAAAAGATCATAAAAGAAACAAAAATAATCTTGGCAGAGGGCTCATGCAAGGATGATCTCAGGCTGGATTAGACCAGTCAAAACAGCTACTGGAGTCGCCTCACCCTGTGTCTATTACTGAGTCAGCCATGATGCTTAGGACCCACAGCCCCAGCAGCTGGCCAGAGAGGGAGGTGGATCTCTGAGGCCATTCCACAGGGGGAATGGTCCTCTGTCCTGCAGGGCCCACCCTCCTTTGTAAGCGTGCTGCCTGGGGCAAGGCTTTCATGGAGTCCACACCATGGGAGCTCTACTACTCATGGGGGATTGGCAGGAAGCCTCTGCTCATGCGCACACACCACCAACTAGCTGGAGGATCTCCGTGAACAAAGCCTGAGGCAGACAACAAGCCCACTAACTGATGCTGTAAGAGATACAATCAGCATCCAGAAACCTGCAAGTGGGAGTAAGAGGCAGCATACCTTGGTCCCAGCCCCTCCCACTCTAATCTACAAGGAGTGACATTGCAAAGCAGAGGGTTTTCATAAAGCACTTC
This sequence comes from Tenrec ecaudatus, assembly GCF_050624435.1. NCBI lineage: Eukaryota > Metazoa > Chordata > Mammalia > Afrosoricida > Tenrecidae > Tenrec > Tenrec ecaudatus. The sequence goes on along the minus strand of NW_027457993.1, from coordinate 132,538 downwards.
CAGGACTGTGGAATGAGCAGCCTCGTTTGTGGACATGGATACTCTGTGATCCAGACGTACTACCTCCTCCCTTACAGTCAGCTGAGACAAAAACCCTTGCAAGCAGAAAGCCATGCATCTGAACAGTATCCACCAGCCACTCATGTGCAGCACAGCTGCCTCCAAAGAGCCTTCCTGAGTGAGAGAGAAATCATGCAGAAGCCTGGTCTGCACTCAAGAGAGTTTTATGAGCGTTAGGGAGGCGTGATGGGCAAGTCTGGCCGACCCCAGTGGCTGAATTGAATTTACATGGCCTAGATTGGTCAATCCAGGTACAGGAACCACCCAGGTGACCTCCCCTTCATGGCCAGAAATCTGGACCTCTGAGCATGCACAGGGTGCCTCTCCTAACTGGGCTCTTATCTTGGCCCTATGGGCATGCATAACGGATGCCCCAGTCCCTAGCATAGCTACCTAACATTTGCCCCCCTGAAGAGATATGGACCCAAATCTTTGGGGTACTGGGCGACGACATCTCTAGCTACTTCCTGCTGGCAAAACGGGAGAAGTGGGGCTTTGGGTCCATACCCTTCCTACACTGCTGGGAGGGGTTGTCCATTGAGGGCAACTTTATCCAGGATGGATAAGGTTGAGGTGGTCCAGGAGATGGTAGTCGTGGACCTGGCACACTTGGTTCAGAAGCTTTAATCACCCCATAACTTCTGAGAAAAACAAACGGTCTAAAAGGTGAACAGTTTGACTACGACAAGGCTAAGCTTGTGAGGTGGCAGTGGCCTTGAAATTAGGTGAGTGTCACAGGAAACAAAAATAATCTTAGGATTACCAGACATGTGTGTTTGTTCATTGGAAGTACAGGAAGAGGGATAAAAGCATTCACATTTTCCCCTAGGAGGGCACAGGTTTGGGCACTACTAGGTGCAGTCGGATCACTGATTCATTTATGATGCTAAGCTCTTGGACCCGCTGATAAGACCCATCCTTCTTTTTAACCCTATAACGCTTCAATTTTAATTTTGGGAAAAAATTTTCTTTTTGTTGTGGACTTTCATAGTTATAAATATATATATATATATATGTATTAATATATACATTTTTAATGTTATGAAAACATCATGCTTCGCGTTATAGAGTTAAATGGAAATAATGGGCTAGTGCAGGACGAGTCAAAAGTGACCAAAATAGAGTAACTGCCTAAGCCATTTTGAATTTTCTTGGGTTCAATTGGAGTAAAGGCTTGTAAATTACCCGGGGTCCAAATTCCCAAGGTGCCTCCTACAACGGGAAGAATGTTCAGGGATGTTTCAGGGCTGGGAGATTAATAACCCCTAAGTCCAGGATACCTTAGGGCAGGGGTCCTTAAACTGTTTACCCAAGGGGCCAGTTCACTATCCCTCAGGCCTTTTGAAGGAAAGACTATAGTTTAAAAAAACAAATATTACGAACAAATTCATGTGCACACTGCACATTTTGATTTGAAGTTCAAAAAAAAAATAAATGGGGCACATACACCCGGCAGAAAGGATCAACGTCCTCGGCTGTCTGCATGTGGCCCACAGGTTGTAGTTTGAGGACCCCTGCTCTCGGCATTCACCAAGAGGATGTGGTTTCAACCCAAAAGCTTGGAGACTCTACAATTTGTTTAAAAGTGATGGGGCAGAAGGAGTCCCTGATTGACCCACGCAAGACTAGTTTTCCCATCCCCTATTACTAAGAGTTCATAGTTATGGTTAAAGGGAACCAGGATATCCCGATCTGATCCCGTTACTTCAAGTGTGGGCTGACATTGCCACTAAGAAGCCTGCAAATACAAAAGACTTACTCCCTCCTGCAAAGAAAGGGCCCTTGTTTCCAAGGTTTCAGGAAACATGGAAGGACCGGAAAAACAAACGGTCCAAGTTCCCAAAACCACATAGGTGGAGGCCATCCCTCCCCATCACCCTCCCCCGCCCCTCCCCTCCCCCACCCCTCCCCTCCCTCACCCCTCCCTTCCCTCACCTCTCCCCTCCCCTCCCCTACCCCACCCCCCTCCCCTCCCCTCCCCTCCCCTCCCCTCCCCTCCCCTCCCCATCACTCTCCCCTAATCGGCTTTATCCCATTTTGCAGGAGAACTCTGGGAGTGGGAGAGCTGGCTTCAAACCCTTTCTTTCAACCCCCGCCCCATAAGGTTTCTAGGGTCCAGAAATAGAAAACTTCTAACAGGCCCTTATTGAGTCACTCCCTCCCCCACCGGCCCCCCAAATTCACCCCCCACCCCTAACAAGCAGCCCCCCACACACACTAGTACTGGTATGACTTCCATACTCATCAGCCCACCTGGAATGCTTGCCAACAACTTCTCCAGGTGCTGTTCACAACGGAGGAGGGTAGCCCTTCCAGACAGAGGCCCAGTAAGCAGTCAGTGAACCTGATGGTCAGCGAGCGGGCACTCCCCACTTGAGAGAAACTCTTTTGGCCACTACACCAACAATGTGGGATCTCAATTCCTAGCAAGGCCCAGAGGGCTTTACCAGGTATCAACCATTGCTCTTACATGACCCTCTGCAGAAGAGCTAGGAAACCTATGAATTTATCTAAGGTCAGTGAGAATTTTCAGGTTCCTATAAGAGAATGTCCGCCTGCCTTTCTAGAGTGGCTGAGGGAAGCCTACGGGCTTTATACCCCTAACGGCCCGGAGGCACTGAAAACAGGAGGGCAATAAGTACTGCCTTTATTACTCAGTCAGTCTGCCTCAGACATGACAAAGAAGTGGGAAGGGTTTGAAGGGAAAAATCTTAGCGATTTGGTACAAGTGGCTCATTGAGTGTATACCAACAGAGATGACCCTAGCACGACAGAGACAAAGAAGCTAGCTAAAATAATCGTAATTGCCATGAGATACCCCAGAGACTCAGGAAAAGGAGAGCATGGCCCACTCACGGAGAGACTAACCTCTGGGCACCGCCAAGCCATGGGGAAGGACCAATGTGCCTACTGCAGGAAAGAAGGACACTGGAAAAATCAGTGCCTTGAAAACCCCAGGAGAGGTGCACGACCCTCCACTAGAGTGGATGGGCCTCATCTGCACGTAGAAAGACCCAAGCAAGAGACAATAATGCTTGAAGAAGCTCAATGAAGGGGTCAGGGCTCTGTTTCACTTCGCCGCCAAAAGCCCAGGCTAACTCTCCAAGTAGGAGGCCAGGCAGTAAATTTCTTGGTGGACACAGGGGCCACCTTGTCAGGTTCAGAAAGGAATATGGGCACATTTTCAAGAAGAAAGATGTGAATTACTGTGAGCCTATGATTCCTTCCACAGATAACTCACACCAGAAGGTTTGCATGGAGGGTAGGTGGGTTTCCCAAGACAACAAGATAACAAATATCTATCAGCCCTTTGGCCCAGTTAGCCACCTGGTTATGATATCACTGGCTTCTGGCTCAGCTGCTGAGCCAGTGAAGCAGTTATAGCGGGAGAAGACTAGGTGGCCGGTGGCCATCAACGGAAGGACCAAATCTACACAGTGGGCTTCCTGTTTCAATATGGAGCCACGTATGTTACCTGCTGGACACCATCTCTATCCTGAGCTCATAATTGCCATCGCAGGTCTAGAATGCGGCGCGCAGGTACACACTATATGAAACAGTCTCTGATTAACCCCTCTCGATAACTTGCTGACATGGGAGTCTGGATAATCCTGTACATTTACTTTGCAGATTAGAAAACTCACTCAAAAACACACGGGAGTTGACCCAGAGACACACAACTGGTTAACAACAAAGTCATATTCACAACCAGCGTCTGGACCAAGAGCACGGTGCCCCACAGAACTGTGCCCATCGAGCAGTCAATATCTCCTGGACTCTCTCTCAAAAGATCTGAGCTGATACCCACCCCCCCACATCCTTGCAGCACCAAAAGATTGTATTTCACAGGATGGCACCGGATCTGCAGCTCACGGAGAGGGACATATCTGATCAGAGAACACAGGGCAGAACAAGGGGGAGGAGGGGAGAATGGAGCACACCCTGGCCCAATACACCTTGAGGATGATGTTCCCAATCAGAGAAGCCAATCCACAGAGAAGACCACATGGGCAGCCCCACGATGAGAAACGTCCCTCAAAGACCCATAGCCTTAGAGGGGACAACACTGGACACACAGTGTGGGAACTGCGCCCGAACTGATCCTGCCACTTCGATGCATGACACTAAGAGAGTGCAGCGGAAGAGTAAGAAAACGGAGCATCAAAGTCCCCGGGGAATGCCAAAGGTGGACTTTGTGGTCAGGGTTCGGTGCCCCCACAGACTGGACTGGAAAACACTCCTAAAGTTCACCACACAGTCCTTGTACTTTTCTTTCTGGTTAGTGTTGTTTTCTTTTAGTGTCATTGGATTTGGGTTGGGTTTTGTTTTCATTTTTGTTTTTGTTTTTTTTCTTTTTGCTGCTTGGTTTAGCTCAGTCTTGTTTTGTGCATGTTATTACCTTTACAGGTCTGTCTAATTAAGAGAGGCTGGATGAACAATCTGGAGGAGTAAACATGTGACCGGCCCTTTCCATTGGGCATGGGAGTGAGGACGGTGGGGGGAAAGGAAGTGGTGTAAAGAAACCCAGAGACAAGGGTACAACAAGTGATGGAAAATGGTAGTGAGGGGGATGTAGGAGGCCTGGTAGGGCGTGATCAAAGGTAATGTAACCAAGAGGAATTACTGAAACCCAAAAGAAGACTGAGCATGGCAGTGGGCACAAGAGGAAAATCAAAGGGTATAGAAGAGTGAGCTGGGAAGCAAGGGCCAGTTATAGACGTCTAAATAAAGGCATGTACATATGTACATATATTTACAAAGGGGCATGGGGAAATAGATCTATGTCCATATGTTTATAGATTTAGTATTAAGGTAGCAGATGGACATAGGGCCTCTGCTCAAGGACTCCCTCATTGCAATAACACTGTTCTATTAAATTGGCATTCTAAGATGCTCACCTTCCCTACACAATCACTGACCACAAAGCGGCTGCATAAGCAAATGTGGTGAAGAAAGCCGATGGTGTCCAGCTACCTAAAGATATAGCGTGTGGGGTCTTAAAGGCCTGAGGGCAAAGAAACAGCCATCTGGCTCTGAAGCAACAGAGCCCACATGGAGAAAGCATACCAGCCTGTGTGATCACAAAGTTTTAAAGGGATAAGGCAACAGGCATCATGAGAACAAAAAAATCTTATCATGGAGAATGAGAGGGGACTGCCGGGTATAGACCCAAAACCTATTTGCAGTGCACTGGACATCCCCTTACAGAAGGATCTCAGAGTGGAGATTAAAGAATACAGGGTATGAGACAGCAAAGATGAAACACAACTTTCCTCTAGTTCTTAATGCTTTCTCTTGCCCCACTATCATGATCCCAGTTCTACCATACTAATCTGGCCAAACTAGAGAAAGTATTCTAGTACCGATAGGAATTTCAAACAAGGGGAATCCAGAGTGGATGGGCCCTTTACCAGTGTTATGAGTGGAGATACTGGGAGGGTGGAGGAAGGGCAGGATGGAAAGTGGGAACCGATTACAAGGATCTTCATTGACCTCAAAAGAAAGGTGGGTGAAGATAAGGCAAAAGAATTAGTACATTTCCAAGGATTGATGAGGGATGGGTGGCGGGCATTGAGGGGGGAAAAATGAGGAGCTGAGGCCAGGGGCTTGGGTGGAGAGTGGATATTTTGTGAATAAGGAGGGCAATTAATGTACAGATGTGCTTCAAACAGCTGATGTATTTATGGATTGTGGTTAGTGTTGTAGGAGCCACTAATGAAAAGATCATAAAAGAAACAAAAATAATCTTGGCAGAGGGCTCATGCAAGGATGATCTCAGGCTGGATTAGACCAGTCAAAACAGCTACTGGAGTCGCCTCACCCTGTGTCTATTACTGAGTCAGCCATGATGCTTAGGACCCACAGCCCCAGCAGCTGGCCAGAGAGGGAGGTGGATCTCTGAGGCCATTCCACAGGGGGAATGGTCCTCTGTCCTGCAGGGCCCACCCTCCTTTGTAAGCGTGCTGCCTGGGGCAAGGCTTTCATGGAGTCCACACCATGGGAGCTCTACTACTCATGGGGGATTGGCAGGAAGCCTCTGCTCATGCGCACACACCACCAACTAGCTGGAGGATCTCCGTGAACAAAGCCTGAGGCAGACAACAAGCCCACTAACTGATGCTGTAAGAGATACAATCAGCATCCAGAAACCTGCAAGTGGGAGTAAGAGGCAGCATACCTTGGTCCCAGCCCCTCCCACTCTAATCTACAAGGAGTGACATTGCAAAGCAGAGGGTTTTCATAAAGCACTTCCAGGACTGTGGAATGAGCAGCCTCGTTTGTGGACATGGATACTCTGTGATCCAGACGTACTACCTCCTCCCTTACAGTCAGCTGAGACAAAAACCCTTGCAAGCAGAAAGCCATGCATCTGAACAGTATCCACCAGCCACTCATGTGCAGCACAGCTGCCTCCAAAGAGCCTTCCTGAGTGAGAGAGAAATCATGCAGAAGCCTGGTCTGCACTCAAGAGAGTTTTATGAGCGTTAGGGAGGCGTGATGGGCAAGTCTGGCCGACCCCAGTGGCTGAATTGAATTTACATGGCCTAGATTGGTCAATCCAGGTACAGGAACCACCCAGGTGACCTCCCCTTCATGGCCAGAAATCTGGACCTCTGAGCATGCACAGGGTGCCTCTCCTAACTGGGCTCTTATCTTGGCCCTATGGGCATGCATAACGGATGCCCCAGTCCCTAGCATAGCTACCTAACATTTGCCCCCCTGAAGAGATATGGACCCAAATCTTTGGGGGTACTGGGCGACGACATCTCTAGCTACTTCCTGCTGGCAAAACGGGCGAAGTGGGGCTTTGGGTCCATACCCTTCCTACACTGCTGGGAGGGGTTGTCCATTGAGGGCAACTTTATCCAGGATGGATAAGGATGAGGTGGTCCAGGAGATGGTAATCGTGGACCTGGCACACTTGGTTCAGAAGCTTTAATCACCCCATAACTTCTGAGAAAAACAAACGGTCTAAAAGGTGAACAGTTTGACTACGACAAGGCTAAGCTTGTGAGGTGGCAGTGGCCTTGAAATTAGGTGAGTGTCACAGGAAACAAAAATAATCTTAGGATTACCAGACATGTGTGTTTGTTCATTGGAAGTACAGGAAGAGGGATAAAAGCATTCACATTTTCCCCTAGGAGGGCACAGGTTTGGGCACTACTAGGTGCAGTCGGATCACTGATTCATTTATGATGCTAAGCTCTTGGACCCGCTGATAAGACCCATCCTTCTTTTTAACCCTATAACGCTTCAATTTTAATTTTGGGAAAAAATTTTCTTTTTGTTGTGGACTTTCATAGTTATAAATATATATATATGTATTAATATATACATTTTTAATGTTATGAAAACATCATGCTTCGCGTTATAGAGTTAAATGGAAATAATGGGCTAGTGCAGGACGAGTCAAAAGTGACCAAAATAGAGTAACTGCCTAAGCCATTTTGAATTTTCTTGGGTTCAATTGGAGTAAAGGCTTGTAAATTACCCGGGTTCCAAATTCCCATGGTGCCTCCTACAACGCGTAGAATGTTCAGGGATGTTTCAGGGCTGGGAGATTAATAACCCCTAAGTCCAGGATACCTTAGGGCAGGGGTCCTTAAACTGTTTACCCAAGGGGCCAGTTCACTATCCCTCAGGCCTTTTGAAGGAAAGACTATAGTTTAAAAAAACAAATATTACGAACAAATTCATGTGCACACTGCACATCTTGATTTGAAGTTCAAAAAAAAAAAAAATGTGGCACATACACCCGGCAGAAAGGATCAACGTCCTCGGCTGTCTGCATGTGGCCCACAGGTTGTAGTTTGAGAACCCCTGCTCTCGGCATTCACCAAGAGGATGTGGTTTCAACCCAAAAGCTTGGAGACTCTACAATTTGTTTAAAAGTGATGGGGCAGAAGGAGTCCCTGATTGACCCACGCAAGACTAGTTTTCCCATCCCCTATTACTAAAAGTTCATAGTTATGGTTAAAGGGAACCAGGATATCCCGATCTGATCCCGTTACTTCAAGTGTGGGCTGACATTGCCACTAAGAAGCCTGCAAATACAAAAGACTTACTCCCTCCTGCAAAGAAAGGGCCCTTGTTTCCAAGGTTTCAGGAAACATGGAAGGACCGGAAAAACAAACGGTCCAAGTTCCCAAAACCACATAGGTGGAGGCCATCCCTCCCCATCACCCTCCCCCGCCCCTCCCCTCCCCCACCCCTCCCCTCCCTCACCCCTCCCTTCCCTCACCTCTCCCCTCCCCTACCCCTCTCCCCTCCCCTACCCCTCCCCCCTCCCCTCCCCTCCCCTCCCCTCCCAATCACTCTCCCCTAATCGGCTTTATCCCATTTTGCAGGAGAACTCTGGGAGTGGGAGAGCTGGCTTCAAACCCTTTCTTTCAACCCCCGCCCCATAAGGTTTCTAGGGTCCAGAAATAGAAAACTTCTAACAGGCCCTTATTGAGTCACTCCCTCCCCCACCGGCCCCCCAAATTCACCCCCACCCCTAACAAGCAGCCCCCCACACACACTAGTACTGGTATGACTTCCATACTCATCAGCCCACCTGGAATGCTTGCCAACAACTTCTCCAGGTGCTGTTCACAACGGAGGAGGGTAGCCCTTCCAGACAGAGGCCCAGTAAGCAGTCAGTGAACCTGATGGTCAGCGAGCGGGCACTCCCCACTTGAGAGAAACTCTTTTGGCCACTACACCAACAATGTGGGATCTCAATTCCTAGCAAGGCCCAGAGGGCTTTACCAGGTATCAACCATTGCTCTTACATGACCCTCTGCAGAAGAGCTAGGAAACCTATGAATTTATCTAAGGTCAGTGAGAATTTTCAGGTTCCTATAAGAGAATGTCCGCCTGCCTTTCTAGAGTGGCTGAGGGAAGCCTACGGGCTTTATACCCCTAACGGCCTGGAGGCACTGAAAACAGGAGGGCAATAAGTACTGCCTTTATTACTCAGTCAGTCTGCCTCAGACATGACAAAGAAGTGGGAAGGGTTTGAAGGGAAAAATCTTAGCGATTTGGTACAAGTGGCTCATTGAGTGTATACCAACAGAGATGACCCTAGCACGACAGAGACAAAGAAGCTAGCTAAAATAATCGTAATTGCCATGAGATACCCCAGAGACTCAGGAAAAGGAGAGCATGGCCCACTCACGGAGAGACTAACCTCTGGGCACCGCCAAGCCATGGGGAAGGACCAATGTGCCTACTGCAGGAAAGAAGGACACTGGAAAAATCAGTGCCTTGAAAACCCCAGGAGAGGTGCACGACCCTCCACTAGAGTGGATGGGCCTCATCTGCAACGAGAAAGACCCAAGCAAGAGACAATAATGCTTGAAGAAGCTCAATGAAGGGGTCAGGGCTCTGTTTCACTTCGCCGCCAAAAGCCCAGGCTAACTCTCCAAGTAGGAGGCCAGGCAGTAAATTTCTTGGTGGACACAGGGGCCACCTTGTCAGGTTCAGAAAGGAATATGGGCACATTTTCAAGAAGAAAGATGTGAATTACTGTGAGCCTATGATTCCTTCCACAGATAACTCACACCAGAAGGTTTGCATGGAGGGTAGGTGGGTTTCCCAAGACAACAAGATAACAAATATCTATCAGCCCTTTGGCCCAGTTAGCCACCTGGTTATGATATCACTGGCTTCTGGCTCAGCTGCTGAGCCAGTGAAGCAGTTATAGCGGGAGAAGACTAGGTGGCCGGTGGCCATCAACGGAAGGACCAAATCTACACAGTGGGCTTCCTGTTTCAATATGGAGCCACGTATGTTACCTGCTGGACACCATCTCTATCCTGAGCTCATAATTGCCATCGCAGGTCTAGAATGCGGCGCGCAGGTACACACTATATGAAACAGTCTCTGATTAACCCCTCTCGATAACTTGCTGACATGGGAGTCTGGATAATCCTGTACATTTACTTTGCAGATTAGAAAACTCACTCAAAAACACATGGGAGTTGACCCAGAGACACACAACAAAGTCATATTCACAACCAGCGTCTGGACCAAGAGCACGGTGCCCCACAGAACTGTGCCCATCGAGCAGTCAATATCTCCTGGACTCTCTCTCAAAAGATCTGAGCTGATACCCACCCCCCCACATCCTTGCAGCACCAAAAGATTGTATTTCACAGGATGGCACCGGATCTGCAGCTCACGGAGAGGGACATATCTGATCAGAGAACACAGGGCAGAACAAGGGGGAGGAGGGGAGAATGGAGCACACCCTGGCCCAATACACCTTGAGGATGATGTTCCCAATCAGAGAAGCCAATCCACAGAGAAGACCACATGGGCAGCCCCACGATGAGAAACGTCCCTCAAAGACCCATAGCCTTAGAGGGGACAACACTGGACACACAGTGTGGGAACTGCGCCCGAACTGATCCTGCCACTTCGATGCATGACACTAAGAGAGTGCAGCGGAAGAGTAAGAAAACGGAGCATCAAAGTCCCCGGGGAATGCCAAAGGTGGACTTTGTGGTCAGGGTTCGGTGCCCCCACAGACTGGACTGGAAAACACTCCTAAAGTTCACCACACAGTCCTTGTACTTTTCTTTCTGGTTAGTGTTGTTTTCTTTTAGTGTCATTGGATTTGGGTTGGGTTTTGTTTTCATTTTTGTTTTTGTTTTTTTTCTTTTTGCTGCTTGGTTTAGCTCAGTCTTGTTTTGTGCATGTTATTACCTTTACAGGTCTGTCTAATTAAGAGAGGCTGGATGAACAATCTGGAGGAGTAAACATGTGACCGGCCCTTTCCATTGGGCATGGGAGTGAGCACGGTGGGGGGAAAGGAAGTGGTGTAAAGAAACCCAGAGACAAGGGTACAACAAGTGATGGAAAATGGTAGTGAGGGGGATGTAGGAGGCCTGGTAGGGCGTGATCAAAGGTAATGTAACCAAGAGGAATTACTGAAACCCAAAAGAAGACTGAGCATGGCAGTGGGCACAAGAGGAAAATCAAAGGGTATAGAAGAGTGAGCTGGGAAGCAAGGGCCAGTTATAGACGTCTAAATAAAGGCATGTACATATGTACATATATTTACAAAGGGGCATGGGGAAATAGATCTATGTCCATATGTTTATAGATTTAGTATTAAGGTAGCAGATGGACATAGGGCCTCCGCTCAAGGACTCCCTCATTGCAATAACACTGTTCTATTAAATTGGCATTCTAAGATGCTCACCTTCCCTACACAATCACTGACCACAAAGCGGCTGCATAAGCAAATGTGGTGAAGAAAGCCGATGGTGTCCAGCTACCTAAAGATATAGCGTGTGGGGTCTTAAAGGCCTGAGGGCAAAGAAACAGCCATCTGGCTCTGAAGCAACAGAGCCCACATGGAGAAAGCATACCAGCCTGTGTGATCACAAAGTTTTAAAGGGATAAGGCAACAGGCATCATGAGAACAAAATAATCTTATCATGGAGAATGAGAGGGGACTGCCGGGTATAGACCCAAAACCTATTTGCAGTGCACTGGACATCCCCTTACAGAAGGATCTCAGAGTGGAGATTAAAGAATACAGGGTATGAGACAGCAAAGATGAAACACAACTTTCCTCTAGTTCTTAATGCTTTCTCTTGCCCCACTATCATGATCCCAGTTCTACCATACTAATCTGGCCAAACTAGAGAAAGTATTCTAGTACCGATAGGAATTTCAAACAAGGGGAATCCAGAGTGGATGGGCCCTTTACCAGTGTTATGAGTGGAGATACTGGGAGGGTGGAGGAAGGGCAGGATGGAAAGTGGGAACCGATTACAAGGATCTTCATTGACCTCAAAAGAAAGGTGGGTGAAGATAAGGCAAAAGAATTAGTACATTTCCAAGGATTGATGAGGGATGGGTGGCGGGCATTGAGGGGGGAAAAATGAGGAGCTGAGGCCAGGGGCTTGGGTGGAGAGTGGATATTTTGTGAATAAGGAGGGCAATTAATGTACAGATGTGCTTCAAACAGCTGATGTATTTATGGATTGTGGTTAGTGTTGTAGGAGCCACTAATGAAAAGATCATAAAAGAAACAAAAATAATCTTGGCAGAGGGCTCATGCAAGGATGATCTCAGGCTGGATTAGACCAGTCAAAACAGCTACTGGAGTCGCCTCACCCTGTGTCTATTACTGAGTCAGCCATGATGCTTAGGACCCACAGCCCCAGCAGCTGGCCAGAGAGGGAGGTGGATCTCTGAGGCCATTCCACAGGGGGAATGGTCCTCTGTCCTGCAGGGCCCACCCTCCTTTGTAAGCGTGCTGCCTGGGGCAAGGCTTTCATGGAGTCCACACCATGGGAGCTCTACTACTCATGGGGGATTGGCAGGAAGCCTCTGCTCATGCGCACACACCACCAACTAGCTGGAGGATCTCCGTGAACAAAGCCTGAGGCAGACAACAAGCCCACTAACTGATGCTGTAAGAGATACAATCAGCATCCAGAAACCTACAAGTGGGAGTAAGAGGCAGCATACCTTGGTCCCAGCCCCTCCCACTCTAATCTACAAGGAGTGACATTGCAAAGCAGAGGGTTTTCATAAAGCACTTCCAGGACTGTGGAATGAGCAGCCTCGTTTGTGGACATGGATACTCTGTGATCCAGACGTACTACCTCCTCCCTTACAGTCAGCTGAGACAAAAACCCTTGCAAGCAGAAAGCCATGCATCTGAACAGTATCCACCAGCCACTCATGTGCAGCACAGCTGCCTCCAAAGAGCCTTCCTGAGTGAGAGAGAAATCATGCAGAAGCCTGGTCTGCACTCAAGAGAGTTTTATGAGCGTTAGGGAGGCGTGATGGGCAAGTCTGGCCGACCCCAGTGGCTGAATTGAATTTACATGGCCTAGATTGGTCAATCCAGGTACAGGAACCACCCAGGTGACCTCCCCTTCATGGCCAGAAATCTGGACCTCTGAGCATGCACAGGGTGCCTCTCCTAACTGGGCTCTTATCTTGGCCCTATGGGCATGCATAACGGATGCCCCAGTCCCTAGCATAGCTACCTAACATTTGCCCCCCTGAAGAGATATGGACCCAAATCTTTGGGGGTACTGGGCGACGACATCTCTAGCTACTTCCTGCTGGCAAAACGGGCGAAGTGGGGCTTTGGGTCCATACCCTTCCTACACTGCTGGGAGGGGTTGTCCATTGAGGGCAACTTTATCCAGGATGGATAAGGATGAGGTGGTCCAGGAGATGGTAATCGTGGACCTGGCACACTTGGTTCAGAAGCTTTAATCACCCCATAACTTCTGAGAAAAACAAACGGTCTAAAAGGTGAACAGTTTGACTATGACAAGGCTAAGCTTGTGAGGTGGCAGTGGCCTTGAAATTAGGTGAGTGTCACAGGAAACAAAAATAATCTTAGGATTACCAGACATGTGTGTTTGTTCATTGGAAGTACAGGAAGAGGGATAAAAGCATTCACATTTTCCCCTAGGAGGGCACAGGTTTGGGCACTACTAGGTGCAGTCGGATCACTGATTCATTTATGATGCTAAGCTCTTGGACCCGCTGATAAGACCCATCCTTCTTTTTAACCCTATAACGCTTCAATTTTAATTTTGGGAAAAAATTTTCTTTTTGTTGTGGACTTTCATAGTTATAAATATATATATATGTATTAATATATACATTTTTAATGTTATGAAAACATCATGCTTCGCGTTATAGAGTTAAATGGAAATAATGGGCTAGTGCAGGACGAGTCAAAAGTGACCAAAATAGAGTAACTGCCTAAGCCATTTTGAATTTTCTTGGGTTCAATTGGAGTAAAGGCTTGTAAATTACCCGGGTTCCAAATTCCCATGGTGCCTCCTACAACGCGTAGAATGTTCAGGGATGTTTCAGGGCTGGGAGATTAATAACCCCTAAGTCCAGGATACCTTAGGGCAGGGGTCCTTAAACTGTTTACCCAAGGGGCCAGTTCACTATCCCTCAGGCCTTTTGAAGGAAAGACTATAGTTTAAAAAAACAAATATTACGAACAAATTCATGTGCACACTGCACATCTTGATTTGAAGTTCAAAAAAAAAAAAATGTGGCACATACACCCGGCAGAAAGGATCAACGTCCTCGGCTGTCTGCATGTGGCCCACAGGTTGTAGTTTGAGGACCCCTGCTCTCGGCATTCACCAAGAGGATGTGGTTTCAACCCAAAAGCTTGGAGACTCTACAATTTGTTTAAAAGTGATGGGGCAGAAGGAGTCCCTGATTGACCCACGCAAGACTAGTTTTCCCATCCCCTATTACTAAGAGTTCATAGTTATGGTTAAAGGGAACCAGGATATCCCGATCTGATCCCGTTACTTCAAGTGTGGGCTGACATTGCCACTAAGAAGCCTGCAAATACAAAAGACTTACTCCCTCCTGCAAAGAAAGGGCCCTTGTTTCCAAGGTTTCAGGAAACATGGAAGGACCGGAAAAACAAACGGTCCAAGTTCCCAAAACCACATAGGTGGAGGCCATCCCTCCCCATCACCCTCCCCCGCCCCTCCCCTCCCCCACCCCTCCCCTCCCTCACCCCTCCCTTCCCTCACCTCTCCCCTCCCCTACCCCTCTCCCCTCCCCTACCCCTCCCCCCTCCCCTCCCTCCCCTCCCCTCCCCTCCCCTCCCCATCACTCTCCCCTAATCGGCTTTATCCCATTTTGCAGGAGATCTCTGGGATTGGGAGAGCTGGCTTCAAACCCTTTCTTTCAACCCCCGCCCCATAAGGTTTCTAGGGTCCAGAAATAGAAAACTTCTAACAGGCCCTTATTGAGTCACTCCCTCCCCCACCGGCCCCCCAAATTCACCCCCACCCCTAACAAGCAGCCCCCCACACACACTAGTACTGGTATGACTTCCATACTCATCAGCCCACCTGGAATGCTTGCCAACAACTTCTCCAGGTGCTGTTCACAACGGAGGAGGGTAGCCCTTCCAGACAGAGGCCCAGTAAGCAGTCAGTGAACCTGATGGTCAGCGAGCGGGCACTCCCCACTTGAGAGAAACTCTTTTGGCCACTACACCAACAATGTGGGATCTCAATTCCTAGCAAGGCCCAGAGGGCTTTACCAGGTATCAACCATTGCTCTTACATGACCCTCTGCAGAAGAGCTAGGAAACCTATGAATTTATCTAAGGTCAGTGAGAATTTTCAGGTTCCTATAAGAGAATGTCCGCCTGCCTTTCTAGAGTGGCTGAGGGAAGCCTACGGGCTTTATACCCCTAACGGCCCGGAGGCACTGAAAACAGGAGGGCAATAAGTACTGCCTTTATTACTCAGTCAGTCTGCCTCAGACATGACAAAGAAGTGGGAAGGGTTTGAAGGGAAAAATCTTAGCGATTTGGTACAAGTGGCTCATTGAGTGTATACCAACAGAGATGACCCTAGCACGACAGAGACAAAGAAGCTAGCTAAAATAATCGTAATTGCCATGAGATACCCCAGAGACTCAGGAAAAGGAGAGCATGGCCCACTCACGGAGAGACTAACCTCTGGGCACCGCCAAGCCATGGGGAAGGACCAATGTGCCTACTGCAGGAAAGAAGGACACTGGAAAAATCAGTGCCTTGAAAACCCCAGGAGAGGTGCACGACCCTCCACTAGAGTGGATGGGCCTCATCTGCAACGAGAAAGACCCAAGCAAGAGACAATAATGCTTGAAGAAGCTCAATGAAGGGGTCAGGGCTCTGTTTCACTTCGCCGCCAAAAGCCCAGGCTAACTCTCCAAGTAGGAGGCCAGGCAGTAAATTTCTTGGTGGACACAGGGGCCACCTTGTCAGGTTCAGAAAGGAATATGGGCACATTTTCAAGAAGAAAGATGTGAATTACTGTGAGCCTATGATTCCTTCCACAGATAACTCACACCAGAAGGTTTGCATGGAGGGTAGGTGGGTTTCCCAAGACAACAAGATAACAAATATCTATCAGCCCTTTGGCCCAGTTAGCCACCTGGTTATGATATCACTGGCTTCTGGCTCAGCTGCTGAGCCAGTGAAGCAGTTATAGCGGGAGAAGACTAGGTGGCCGGTGGCCATCAACGGAAGGACCAAATCTACACAGTGGGCTTCCTGTTTCAATATGGAGCCACGTATGTTACCTGCTGGACACCATCTCTATCCTGAGCTCATAATTGCCATCGCAGGTCTAGAATGCGGCGCGCAGGTACACACTATATGAAACAGTCTCTGATTAACCCCTCTCGATAACTTGCTGACATGGGAGTCTGGATAATCCTGTACATTTACTTTGCAGATTAGAAAACTCACTCAAAAACACACGGGAGTTGACCCAGAGACACACAACTGGTTAACAACAAAGTCATATTCACAACCAGCGTCTGGACCAAGAGCACGGTGCCCCACAGAACTGTGCCCATCGAGCAGTCAATATCTCCTGGACTCTCTCTCAAAAGATCTGAGCTGATACCCACCCCCCCACATCCTTGCAGCACCAAAAGATTGTATTTCACAGGATGGCACCGGATCTGCAGCTCACGGAGAGGGACATATCTGATCAGAGAACACAGGGCAGAACAAGGGGGAGGAGGGGAGAATGGAGCACACCCTGGCCCAATACACCTTGAGGATGATGTTCCCAATCAGAGAAGCCAATCCACAGAGAAGACCACATGGGCAGCCCCACGATGAGAAACGTCCCTCAAAGACCCATAGCCTTAGAGGGGACAACACTGGACACACAGTGTGGGAACTGCGCCCGAACTGATCCTGCCACTTCGATGCATGACACTAAGAGAGTGCAGCGGAAGAGTAAGAAAACGGAGCATCAAAGTCCCCGGGGAATGCCAAAGGTGGACTTTGTGGTCAGGGTTCGGTGCCCCCACAGACTGGACTGGAAAACACTCCTAAAGTTCACCACACAGTCCTTGTTCTTTTCTTTCTGGTTAGTGTTGTTTTCTTTTAGTGTCATTGGATTTGGGTTGGGTTTTGTTTTCATTTTTGTTTGTTTTTTTTTTCTTTTTGCTGCTTGGTTTAGCTCAGTCTTGTTTTGTGCATGTTATTACCTTTACAGGTCTGTCTAATTAAGAGAGGCTGGATGAACAATCTGGAGGAGTAAACATGTGACCGGCCCTTTCCATTGGGCATGGGAGTGAGCACGGTGGGGGGAAAGGAAGTGGTGTAAAGAAACCCAGAGACAAGGGTACAACAAGTGATGGAAAATGGTAGTGAGGGGGATGTAGGAGGCCTGGTAGGGCGTGATCAAAGGTAATGTAACCAAGAGGAATTACTGAAACCCAAAAGAAGACTGAGCATGGCAGTGGGCACAAGAGGAAAATCAAAGGGTATAGAAGAGTGAGCTGGGAAGCAAGGGCCAGTTATAGACGTCTAAATAAAGGCATGTACATATGTACATATATTTACAAAGGGGCATGGGGAAATAGATCTATGTCCATATGTTTATAGATTTAGTATTAAGGTAGCAGATGGACATAGGGCCTCCGCTCAAGGACTCCCTCATTGCAATAACACTGTTCTATTAAATTGGCATTCTAAGATGCTCACCTTCCCTACACAATCACTGACCACAAAGCGGCTGCATAAGCAAATGTGGTGAAGAAAGCCGATGGTGTCCAGCTACCTAAAGATATAGCGTGTGGGGTCTTAAAGGCCTGAGGGTAAAGAAACAGCCATCTGGCTCTGAAGCAACAGAGCCCACATGGAGAAAGCATACCAGCCTGTGTGATCACAAAGTTTTAAAGGGATAAGGCAACAGGCATCATGAGAACAAAAAAATCTTATCATGGAGAATGAGAGGGGACTGCCGGGTATAGACCCAAAACCTATTTGCAGTGCACTGGACATCCCCTTACAGAAGGATCTCAGAGTGGAGATTAAAGAATACAGGGTATGAGACAGCAAAGATGAAACACAACTTTCCTCTAGTTCTTAATGCTTTCTCTTGCCCCACTATCATGATCCCAGTTCTACCATACTAATCTGGCCAAACTAGAGAAAGTATTCTAGTACCGATAGGAATTTCAAACAAGGGGAATCCAGAGTGGATGGGCCCTTTACCAGTGTTATGAGTGGAGATACTGGGAGGGTGGAGGAAGGGCAGGATGGAAAGTGGGAACCGATTACAAGGATCTTCATTGACCTCAAAAGAAAGGTGGGTGAAGATAAGGCAAAAGAATTAGTACATTTCCAAGGATTGATGAGGGATGGGTGGCGGGCATTGAGGGGGGAAAAATGAGGAGCTGAGGCCAGGGGCTTGGGTGGAGAGTGGATATTTTGTGAATAAGGAGGGCAATTAATGTACAGATGTGCTTCAAACAGCTGATGTATTTATGGATTGTGGTTAGTGTTGTAGGAGCCACTAATGAAAAGATCATAAAAGAAACAAAAATAATCTTGGCAGAGGGCTCATGCAAGGATGATCTCAGGCTGGATTAGACCAGTCAAAACAGCTACTGGAGTCGCCTCACCCTGTGTCTATTACTGAGTCAGCCATGATGCTTAGGACCCACAGCCCCAGCAGCTGGCCAGAGAGGGAGGTGGATCTCTGAGGCCATTCCACAGGGGGAATGGTCCTCTGTCCTGCAGGGCCCACCCTCCTTTGTAAGCGTGCTGCCTGGGGCAAGGCTTTCATGGAGTCCACACCATGGGAGCTCTACTACTCATGGGGGATTGGCAGGAAGCCTCTGCTCATGCGCACACACCACCAACTAGCTGGAGGATCTCCGTGAACAAAGCCTGAGGCAGACAACAAGCCCACTAACTGATGCTGTAAGAGATACAATCAGCATCCAGAAACCTGCAAGTGGGAGTAAGAGGCAGCATACCTTGGTCCCAGCCCCTCCCACTCTAATCTACAAGGAGTGACATTGCAAAGCAGAGGGTTTTCATAAAGCACTTCCAGGACTGTGGAATGAGCAGCCTCGTTTGTGGACATGGATACTCTGTGATCCAGACGTACTACCTCCTCCCTTACAGTCAGCTGAGACAAAAACCCTTGCAAGCAGAAAGCCATGCATCTGAACAGTATCCACCAGCCACTCATGTGCAGCACAGCTGCCTCCAAAGAGCCTTCCTGAGTGAGAGAGAAATCATGCAGAAGCCTGGTCTGCACTCAAGAGAGTTTTATGAGCGTTAGGGAGGCGTGATGGGCAAGTCTGGCCGACCCCAGTGGCTGAATTGAATTTACATGGCCTAGATTGGTCAATCCAGGTACAGGAACCACCCAGGTGACCTCCCCTTCATGGCCAGAAATCTGGACCTCTGAGCATGCACAGGGTGCCTCTCCTAACTGGGCTCTTATCTTGGCCCTATGGGCATGCATAACGGATGCCCCAGTCCCTAGCATAGCTACCTAACATTTGCCCCCCTGAAGAGATATGGACCCAAATCTTTGGGGTACTGGGCGACGACATCTCTAGCTACTTCCTGCTGGCAAAACGGGCGAAGTGGGGCTTTGGGTCCATACCCTTCCTACACTGCTGGGAGGGGTTGTCCATTGAGGGCAACTTTATCCAGGATGGATAAGGTTGAGGTGGTCCAGGAGATGGTAGTCGTGGACCTGGCACACTTGGTTCAGAAGCTTTAATCACCCCATAACTTCTGAGAAAAACAAACGGTCTAAAAGGTGAACAGTTTGACTACGACAAGGCTAAGCTTGTGAGGTGGCAGTGGCCTTGAAATTAGGTGAGTGTCACAGGAAACAAAAATAATCTTAGGATTACCAGACATGTGTGTTTGTTCATTGGAAGTACAGGAAGAGGGATAAAAGCATTCACATTTTCCCCTAGGAGGGCACAGGTTTGGGCACTACTAGGTGCAGTCGGATCACTGATTCATTTATGATGCTAAGCTCTTGGACCCGCTGATAAGACCCATCCTTCTTTTTAACCCTATAACGCTTCAATTTTAATTTTGGGAAAAAATTTTCTTTTTGTTGTGGACTTTCATAGTTATAAATATATATATATGTATTAATATATACATTTTTAATGTTATGAAAACATCATGCTTCGCGTTATAGAGTTAAATGGAAATAATGGGCTAGTGCAGGACGAGTCAAAAGTGACCAAAATAGAGTAACTGCCTAAGCCATTTTGAATTTTCTTGGGTTCAATTGCAGTAAAGGCTTGTAAATTACCCGGGGTCCAAATTCCCATGGTGCCTCCTACAATGGGTAGAATGTTCAGGGATGTTTCAGGGCTGGGAGATTAATAACCCCTAAGTCCAGGATACCTTAGGGCAGGGGTCCTTAAACTGTTTACCCAAGGGGCCAGTTCACTATCCCTCAGGCCTTTTGAAGGAAAGACTATAGTTTAAAAAAACAAATATTACGAACAAATTCATGTGCACACTGCACATCTTGATTTGAAGTTCAAAAAAAAATAATAAATGGGGCACATACACCCGGCAGAGAGGATCAACGTCCTCGGCTGTCTGCATGTGGCCCACAGGTTGTAGTTTGAGGACCCCTGCTCTCATCATTCACCAAGAGGATGTGGTTTCAACCCAAAAGCTTGGAGACTCTACAATTTGTTTAAAAGTGATGGGGCAGAAGGAGTCCCTGATTGACCCACGCAAGACTAGTTTTCCCATCCCCTATTACTAAGAGTTCATAGTTATGGTTAAAGGGAACCAGGATATCCCGATCTGATCCCGTTACTTCAAGTGTGGGCTGACATTGCCACTAAGAAGCCTGCAAATACAAAAGACTTACTCCCTCCTGCAAAGAAAGGGCCCTTGTTTCCAAGGTTTCAGGAAACATGGAAGGACCGGAAAAACAAACGGTCCAAGTTCCCAAAACCACATAGGTGGAGGCCATCCCTCCCCATCACCCTCCCCCGCCCCTCCCCTCCCCCACCCCTCCCCTCCCTCACCCCTCCCTTCCCTCACCCCTCCCTTCCCTCACCTCTCCCCTCCCCTCCCCTCCTCTCCCCTCCCCTCCCCATCACTCTCCCCTAATCGGCTTTATCCCATTTTGCAGGAGAACTCTGGGAGTGGGAGAGCTGGCTTCAAACCCTTTCTTTCAACCCCCGCCCCATAAGGTTTCTAGGGTCCAGAAATAGAAAACTTCTAACAGGCCCTTATTGAGTCACTCCCTCCCCCACCGGCCCCCCAAATTCACCCCCACCCCTAACAAGCAGCCCCCCACACACACTAGTACTGGTATGACTTCCATACTCATCAGCCCACCTGGAATGCTTGCCAACAACTTCTCCAGGTGCTGTTCACAACGGAGGAGGGTAGCCCTTCCAGACAGAGGCCCAGTAAGCAGTCAGTGAACCTGATGGTCAGCGAGCGGGCACTCCCCACTTGAGAGAAACTCTTTTGGCCACTACACCAACAATGTGGGATCTCAATTCCTAGCAAGGCCCAGAGGGCTTTACCAGGTATCAACCATTGCTCTTACATGACCCTCTGCAGAAGAGCTAGGAAACCTATGAATTTATCTAAGGTCAATGAGAATTTTCAGGTTCCTATAAGAGAATGTCCGCCTGCCTTTCTAGAGTGGCTGAGGGAAGCCTACGGGCTTTATACCCCTAACGGCCCGGAGGCACTGAAAACAGGAGGGCAATAAGTACTGCCTTTATTACTCAGTCAGTCTGCCTCAGACATGACAAAGAAGTGGGAAGGGTTTGAAGGGAAAAATCTTAGCGATTTGGTACAAGTGGCTCATTGAGTGTATACCAACAGAGATGACCCTAGCACGACAGAGACAAAGAAGCTAGCTAAAATAATCGTAATTGCCATGAGATACCCCAGAGACTCAGGAAAAGGAGAGCATGGCCCACTCACGGAGAGACTAACCTCTGGGCACCGCCAAGCCATGGGGAAGGACCAATGTGCCTACTGCAGGAAAGAAGGACACTGGAAAAATCAGTGCCTTGAAAACCCCAGGAGAGGTGCACGACCCTCCACTAGAGTGGATGGGCCTCATCTGCAACGAGAAAGACCCAAGCAAGAGACAATAATGCTTGAAGAAGCTCAATGAAGGGGTCAGGGCTCTGTTTCACTTCGCCGCCAAAAGCCCAGGCTAACTCTCCAAGTAGGAGGCCAGGCAGTAAATTTCTTGGTGGACACAGGGGCCACCTTGTCAGGTTCAGAAAGGAATATGGGCACATTTTCAAGAAGAAAGATGTGAATTACTGTGAGCCTATGATTCCTTCCACAGATAACTCACACCAGAAGGTTTGCATGGAGGGTAGGTGGGTTTCCCAAGACAACAAGATAACAAATATCTATCAGCCCTTTGGCCCAGTTAGTCACCTGGTTATGATATCACTGGCTTCTGGCTCAGCTGCTGAGCCAGTGAAGCAGTTATAGCGGGAGAAGACTAGGTGGCCGGTGGCCATCAACGGAAGGACCAAATCTACACAGTGGGCTTCCTGTTTCAATATGGAGCCACGTATGTTACCTGCTGGACACCATCTCTATCCTGAGCTCATAATTGCCATCGCAGGTCTAGAATGCGGCGCGCAGGTACACACTATATGAAACAGTCTCTGATTAACCCCTCTCGATAACTTGCTGACATGGGAGTCTGGATAATCCTGTACATTTACTTTGCAGATTAGAAAACTCACTCAAAAACACACGGGAGTTGACCCAGAGACACACAACTGGTTAACAACAACGTCATATTCACAACCAGCGTCTGGACCAAGAGCACGGTGCCCCACAGAACTGTGCCCATCGAGCAGTCAATATCTCCTGGACTCTCAAAAGATCTGAGCTGATACCCACCCCCCCACATCCTTGCAGCACCAAAAGATTGTATTTCACAGGATGGCACCGGATCTGCAGCTCACGGAGAGGGACATATCTGATCAGAGAACACAGGGCAGAACAAGGGGGAGGAGGGGAGAATGGAGCACACCCTGGCCCAATACACCTTGAGGATGATGTTCCCAATCAGAGAAGCCAATCCACAGAGAAGACCACATGGGCAGCCCCACGATGAGAAACGTCCCTCAAAGACCCATAGCCTTAGAGGGGACAACACTGGACACACAGTGTGGGAACTGCGCCCGAACTGATCCTGCCACTTCGATGCATGACACTAAGAGAGTGCAGCGGAAGAGTAAGAAAACGGAGCATCAAAGTCCCCGGGGAATGCCAAAGGTGAACTTTGTGGTCAGGGTTCGGTGCCCCCACAGACTGGACTGGAAAACACTCCTAAAGTTCACCACACAGTCCTTGTTCTTTTCTTTCTGGTTAGTGTTGTTTTCTTTTAGTGTCATTGGATTTGGGTTGGGTTTTGTTTTCATTTTTGTTTGTTTTTTTTTTCTTTTTGCTGCTTGGTTTAGCTCAGTCTTGTTTTGTGCATGTTATTACCTTTACAGGTCTGTCTAATTAAGAGAGGCTGGATGAACAATCTGGAGGAGTAAACATGTGACCGGCCCTTTCTATTGGGCATGGGAGTGAGCACGGTGGGGGGAAAGGAAGTGGTGTAAAGAAACCCAGAGACAAGGGTACAACAAGTGATGGAAAATGGTAGTGAGGGGGATGTAGGAGGCCTGGTAGGGCGTGATCAAAGGTAATGTAACCAAGAGGAATTACTGAAACCCAAAAGAAGACTGAGCATGGCAGTGAGCACAAGAGGAAAATCAAAGGGTATAGAAGAGTGAGCTGGGAAGCAAGGGCCAGTTATAGACGTCTAAATAAAGGCATGTACATATGTACATATATTTACAAAGGGGCATGGGGAAATAGATCTATGTCCATATGTTTATAGATTTAGTATTAAGGTAGCAGATGGACATAGGGCCTCCGCTCAAGGACTCCCTCATTGCAATAACACTGTTCTATTAAATTGGCATTCTAAGATGCTCACCTTCCCTACACAATCACTGACCACAAAGCGGCTGCATAAGCAAATGTGGTGAAGAAAGCCGATGGTGTCCAGCTACCTAAAGATATAGCGTGTGGGGTCTTAAAGGCCTGAGGGTAAAGAAACAGCCATCTGGCTCTGAAGCAACAGAGCCCACATGGAGAAAGCATACCAGCCTGTGTGATCACAAAGTTTTAAAGGGATAAGGCAACAGGCATCATGAGAACAAAAAAATCTTATCATGGAGAATGAGAGGGGACTGCCGGGTATAGACCCAAAACCTATTTGCAGTGCACTGGACATCCCCTTACAGAAGGATCTCAGAGTGGAGATTAAAGAATACAGGGTATGAGACAGCAAAGATGAAACACAACTTTCCTCTAGTTCTTAATGCTTTCTCTTGCCCCACTATCATGATCCCAGTTCTACCATACTAATCTGGCCAAACTAGAGAAAGTATTCTAGTACTGATAGGAATTTCAAACAAGGGGAATCCAGAGTGGATGGGCCCTTTACCAGTGTTATGAGTGGAGATACTGGGAGGGTGGAGGAAGGGCAGGATGGAAAGTGGGAACCGATTACAAGGATCTTCATTGACCTCAAAAGAAAGGTGGGTGAAGATAAGGCAAAAGAATTAGTACATTTCCAAGGATTGATGAGGGATGGGTGGCGGGCATTGAGGGGGGAAAAATGAGGAGCTGAGGCCAGGGGCTTGGGTGGAGAGTGGATATTTTGTGAATAAGGAGGGCAATTAATGTACAGATGTGCTTCAAACAGCTGATGTATTTATGGATTGTGGTTAGTGTTGTAGGAGCCACTAATGAAAAGATCATAAAAGAAACAAAAATAATCTTGGCAGAGGGCTCATGCAAGGATGATCTCAGGCTGGATTAGACCAGTCAAAACAGCTACTGGAGTCGCCTCACCCTGTGTCTATTACTGAGTCAGCCATGATGCTTAGGACCCACAGCCCCAGCAGCTGGCCAGAGAGGGAGGTGGATCTCTGAGGCCATTCCACAGGGGGAATGGTCCTCTGTCCTGCAGGGCCCACCCTCCTTTGTAAGCGTGCTGCCTGGGGCAAGGCTTTCATGGAGTCCACACCATGGGAGCTCTACTACTCATGGGGGATTGGCAGGAAGCCTCTGCTCATGCGCACACACCACCAACTAGCTGGAGGATCTCCGTGAACAAAGCCTGAGGCAGACAACAAGCCCACTAACTGATGCTGTAAGAGATACAATCAGCATCCAGAAACCTGCAAGTGGGAGTAAGAGGCAGCATACCTTGGTCCCAGCCCCTCCCACTCTAATCTACAAGGAGTGACATTGCAAAGCAGAGGGTTTTCATAAAGCACTTCCAGGACTGTGGAATGAGCAGCCTCGTTTGTGGACATGGATACTCTGTGATCCAGACGTACTACCTCCTCCCTTACAGTCAGCTGAGACAAAAACCCTTGCAAGCAGAAAGCCATGCATCTGAACAGTATCCACCAGCCACTCATGTGCAGCACAGCTGCCTCCAAAGAGCCTTCCTGAGTGAGAGAGAAATCATGCAGAAGCCTGGTCTGCACTCAAGAGAGTTTTATGAGCGTTAGGGAGGCGTGATGGGCAAGTCTGGCCGACCCCAGTGGCTGAATTGAATTTACATGGCCTAGATTGGTCAATCCAGGTACAGGAACCACCCAGGTGACCTCCCCTTCATGGCCAGAAATCTGGACCTCTGAGCATGCACAGGGTGCCTCTCCTAACTGGGCTCTTATCTTGGCCCTATGGGCATGCATAACGGATGCCCCAGTCCCTAGCATAGCTACCTAACATTTGCCCCCCTGAAGAGATATGGACCCAAATCTTTGGGGTACTGGGCGACGACATCTCTAGCTACTTCCTGCTGGCAAAACGGGCGAAGTGGGGCTTTGGGTCCATACCCTTCCTACACTGCTGGGAGGGGTTGTCCATTGAGGGCAACTTTATCCAGGATGGATAAGGTTGAGGTGGTCCAGGAGATGGTAGTCGTGGACCTGGCACACTTGGTTCAGAAGCTTTAATCACCCCATAACTTCTGAGAAAAACAAACGGTCTAAAAGGTGAACAGTTTGACTACGACAAGGCTAAGCTTGTGAGGTGGCAGTGGCCTTGAAATTAGGTGAGTGTCACAGGAAACAAAAATAATCTTAGGATTACCAGACATGTGTGTTTGTTCATTGGAAGTACAGGAAGAGGGATAAAAGCATTCACATTTTCCCCTAGGAGGGCACAGGTTTGGGCACTACTAGGTGCAGTCGGATCACTGATTCATTTATGATGCTAAGCTCTTGGACCCGCTGATAAGACCCATCCTTCTTTTTAACCCTATAACGCTTCAATTTTAATTTTGGGAAAAAATTTTCTTTTTGTTGTGGACTTTCATAGTTATAAATATATATATATGTATTAATATATACATTTTTAATGTTATGAAAACATCATGCTTCGCGTTATAGAGTTAAATGGAAATAATGGGCTAGTGCAGGACGAGTCAAAAGTGACCAAAATAGAGTAACTGCCTAAGCCATTTTGAATTTTCTTGGGTTCAATTGCAGTAAAGGCTTGTAAATTACCCGGGGTCCAAATTCCCATGGTGCCTCCTACAATGGGTAGAATGTTCAGGGATGTTTCAGGGCTGGGAGATTAATAACCCCTAAGTCCAGGATACCTTAGGGCAGGGGTCCTTAAACTGTTTACCCAAGGGGCCAGTTCACTATCCCTCAGGCCTTTTGAAGGAAAGACTATAGTTTAAAAAAACAAATATTACGAACAAATTCATGTGCACACTGCACATCTTGATTTGAAGTTCAAAAAAAAATAATAAATGGGGCACATACACCCGGCAGAGAGGATCAACGTCCTCGGCTGTCTGCATGTGGCCCACAGGTTGTAGTTTGAGGACCCCTGCTCTCATCATTCACCAAGAGGATGTGGTTTCAACCCAAAAGCTTGGAGACTCTACAATTTGTTTAAAAGTGATGGGGCAGAAGGAGTCCCTGATTGACCCACGCAAGACTAGTTTTCCCATCCCCTATTACTAAGAGTTCATAGTTATGGTTAAAGGGAACCAGGATATCCCGATCTGATCCCGTTACTTCAAGTGTGGGCTGACATTGCCACTAAGAAGCCTGCAAATACAAAAGACTTACTCCCTCCTGCAAAGAAAGGGCCCTTGTTTCCAAGGTTTCAGGAAACATGGAAGGACCGGAAAAACAAACGGTCCAAGTTCCCAAAACCACATAGGTGGAGGCCATCCCTCCCCATCACCCTCCCCCGCCCCTCCCCTCCCCCACCCCTCCCCTCCCTCACCCCTCCCTTCCCTCACCCCTCCCTTCCCTCACCTCTCCCCTCCCCTCCCCTCCTCTCCCCTCCCCTCCCCATCACTCTCCCCTAATCGGCTTTATCCCATTTTGCAGGAGAACTCTGGGAGTGGGAGAGCTGGCTTCAAACCCTTTCTTTCAACCCCCGCCCCATAAGGTTTCTAGGGTCCAGAAATAGAAAACTTCTAACAGGCCCTTATTGAGTCACTCCCTCCCCCACCGGCCCCCCAAATTCACCCCCACCCCTAACAAGCAGCCCCCCACACACACTAGTACTGGTATGACTTCCATACTCATCAGCCCACCTGGAATGCTTGCCAACAACTTCTCCAGGTGCTGTTCACAACGGAGGAGGGTAGCCCTTCCAGACAGAGGCCCAGTAAGCAGTCAGTGAACCTGATGGTCAGCGAGCGGGCACTCCCCACTTGAGAGAAACTCTTTTGGCCACTACACCAACAATGTGGGATCTCAATTCCTAGCAAGGCCCAGAGGGCTTTACCAGGTATCAACCATTGCTCTTACATGACCCTCTGCAGAAGAGCTAGGAAACCTATGAATTTATCTAAGGTCAATGAGAATTTTCAGGTTCCTATAAGAGAATGTCCGCCTGCCTTTCTAGAGTGGCTGAGGGAAGCCTACGGGCTTTATACCCCTAACGGCCCGGAGGCACTGAAAACAGGAGGGCAATAAGTACTGCCTTTATTACTCAGTCAGTCTGCCTCAGACATGACAAAGAAGTGGGAAGGGTTTGAAGGGAAAAATCTTAGCGATTTGGTACAAGTGGCTCATTGAGTGTATACCAACAGAGATGACCCTAGCACGACAGAGACAAAGAAGCTAGCTAAAATAATCGTAATTGCCATGAGATACCCCAGAGACTCAGGAAAAGGAGAGCATGGCCCACTCACGGAGAGACTAACCTCTGGGCACCGCCAAGCCATGGGGAAGGACCAATGTGCCTACTGCAGGAAAGAAGGACACTGGAAAAATCAGTGCCTTGAAAACCCCAGGAGAGGTGCACGACCCTCCACTAGAGTGGATGGGCCTCATCTGCAACGAGAAAGACCCAAGCAAGAGACAATAATGCTTGAAGAAGCTCAATGAAGGGGTCAGGGCTCTGTTTCACTTCGCCGCCAAAAGCCCAGGCTAACTCTCCAAGTAGGAGGCCAGGCAGTAAATTTCTTGGTGGACACAGGGGCCACCTTGTCAGGTTCAGAAAGGAATATGGGCACATTTTCAAGAAGAAAGATGTGAATTACTGTGAGCCTATGATTCCTTCCACAGATAACTCACACCAGAAGGTTTGCATGGAGGGTAGGTGGGTTTCCCAAGACAACAAGATAACAAATATCTATCAGCCCTTTGGCCCAGTTAGTCACCTGGTTATGATATCACTGGCTTCTGGCTCAGCTGCTGAGCCAGTGAAGCAGTTATAGCGGGAGAAGACTAGGTGGCCGGTGGCCATCAACGGAAGGACCAAATCTACACAGTGGGCTTCCTGTTTCAATATGGAGCCACGTATGTTACCTGCTGGACACCATCTCTATCCTGAGCTCATAATTGCCATCGCAGGTCTAGAATGCGGCGCGCAGGTACACACTATATGAAACAGTCTCTGATTAACCCCTCTCGATAACTTGCTGACATGGGAGTCTGGATAATCCTGTACATTTACTTTGCAGATTAGAAAACTCACTCAAAAACACACGGGAGTTGACCCAGAGACACACAACTGGTTAACAACAACGTCATATTCACAACCAGCGTCTGGACCAAGAGCACGGTGCCCCACAGAACTGTGCCCATCGAGCAGTCAATATCTCCTGGACTCTCAAAAGATCTGAGCTGATACCCACCCCCCCACATCCTTGCAGCACCAAAAGATTGTATTTCACAGGATGGCACCGGATCTGCAGCTCACGGAGAGGGACATATCTGATCAGAGAACACAGGGCAGAACAAGGGGGAGGAGGGGAGAATGGAGCACACCCTGGCCCAATACACCTTGAGGATGATGTTCCCAATCAGAGAAGCCAATCCACAGAGAAGACCACATGGGCAGCCCCACGATGAGAAACGTCCCTCAAAGACCCATAGCCTTAGAGGGGACAACACTGGACACACAGTGTGGGAACTGCGCCCGAACTGATCCTGCCACTTCGATGCATGACACTAAGAGAGTGCAGCGGAAGAGTAAGAAAACGGAGCATCAAAGTCCCCGGGGAATGCCAAAGGTGAACTTTGTGGTCAGGGTTCGGTGCCCCCACAGACTGGACTGGAAAACACTCCTAAAGTTCACCACACAGTCCTTGTTCTTTTCTTTCTGGTTAGTGTTGTTTTCTTTTAGTGTCATTGGATTTGGGTTGGGTTTTGTTTTCATTTTTGTTTGTTTTTTTTTTCTTTTTGCTGCTTGGTTTAGCTCAGTCTTGTTTTGTGCATGTTATTACCTTTACAGGTCTGTCTAATTAAGAGAGGCTGGATGAACAATCTGGAGGAGTAAACATGTGACCGGCCCTTTCTATTGGGCATGGGAGTGAGCACGGTGGGGGGAAAGGAAGTGGTGTAAAGAAACCCAGAGACAAGGGTACAACAAGTGATGGAAAATGGTAGTGAGGGGGATGTAGGAGGCCTGGTAGGGCGTGATCAAAGGTAATGTAACCAAGAGGAATTACTGAAACCCAAAAGAAGACTGAGCATGGCAGTGAGCACAAGAGGAAAATCAAAGGGTATAGAAGAGTGAGCTGGGAAGCAAGGGCCAGTTATAGACGTCTAAATAAAGGCATGTACATATGTACATATATTTACAAAGGGGCATGGGGAAATAGATCTATGTCCATATGTTTATAGATTTAGTATTAAGGTAGCAGATGGACATAGGGCCTCCGCTCAAGGACTCCCTCATTGCAATAACACTGTTCTATTAAATTGGCATTCTAAGATGCTCACCTTCCCTACACAATCACTGACCACAAAGCGGCTGCATAAGCAAATGTGGTGAAGAAAGCCGATGGTGTCCAGCTACCTAAAGATATAGCGTGTGGGGTCTTAAAGGCCTGAGGGTAAAGAAACAGCCATCTGGCTCTGAAGCAACAGAGCCCACATGGAGAAAGCATACCAGCCTGTGTGATCACAAAGTTTTAAAGGGATAAGGCAACAGGCATCATGAGAACAAAAAAATCTTATCATGGAGAATGAGAGGGGACTGCCGGGTATAGACCCAAAACCTATTTGCAGTGCACTGGACATCCCCTTACAGAAGGATCTCAGAGTGGAGATTAAAGAATACAGGGTATGAGACAGCAAAGATGAAACACAACTTTCCTCTAGTTCTTAATGCTTTCTCTTGCCCCACTATCATGATCCCAGTTCTACCATACTAATCTGGCCAAACTAGAGAAAGTATTCTAGTACTGATAGGAATTTCAAACAAGGGGAATCCAGAGTGGATGGGCCCTTTACCAGTGTTATGAGTGGAGATACTGGGAGGGTGGAGGAAGGGCAGGATGGAAAGTGGGAACCGATTACAAGGATCTTCATTGACCTCAAAAGAAAGGTGGGTGAAGATAAGGCAAAAGAATTAGTACATTTCCAAGGATTGATGAGGGATGGGTGGCGGGCATTGAGGGGGGAAAAATGAGGAGCTGAGGCCAGGGGCTTGGGTGGAGAGTGGATATTTTGTGAATAAGGAGGGCAATTAATGTACAGATGTGCTTCAAACAGCTGATGTATTTATGGATTGTGGTTAGTGTTGTAGGAGCCACTAATGAAAAGATCATAAAAGAAACAAAAATAATCTTGGCAGAGGGCTCATGCAAGGATGATCTCAGGCTGGATTAGACCAGTCAAAACAGCTACTGGAGTCGCCTCACCCTGTGTCTATTACTGAGTCAACCATGATGCTTAGGACCCACAGCCCCAGCAGCTGGCCAGAGAGGGAGGTGGATCTCTGAGGCCATTCCACAGGGGGAATGGTCCTCTGTCCTGCAGGGCCCACCCTCCTTTGTAAGCGTGCTGCCTGGGGCAAGGCTTTCATGGAGTCCACACCATGGGAGCTCTACTACTCATGGGGGATTGGCAGGAAGCCTCTGCTCATGCGCACACACCACCAACTAGCTGGAGGATCTCCGTGAACAAAGCCTGAGGCAGACAACAAGCCCACTAACTGATGCTGTAAGAGATACAATCAGCATCCAGAAACCTGCAAGTGGGAGTAAGAGGCAGCATACCTTGGTCCCAGCCCCTCCCACTCTAATCTACAAGGAGTGACATTGCAAAGCAGAGGGTTTTCATAAAGCACTTCCAGGACTGTGGAATGAGCAGCCTCGTTTGTGGACATGGATACTCTGTGATCCAGACGTACTACCTCCTCCCTTACAGTCAGCTGAGACAAAAACCCTTGCAAGCAGAAAGCCATGCATCTGAAGAGTATCCACCAGCCACTCATGTGCAGCACAGCTGCCTCCAAAGAGCCTTCCTGAGTGAGAGAGAAATCATGCAGAAGCCTGGTCTGCACTCAAGAGAGTTTTATGAGCGTTAGGGAGGCGTGATGGGCAAGTCTGGCCGACCCCAGTGGCTGAATTGAATTTACATGGCCTAGATTGGTCAATCCAGGTACAGGAACCACCCAGGTGACCTCCCCTTCATGGCCAGAAATCTGGACCTCTGAGCATGCACAGGGTGCCTCTCCTAACTGGGCTCTTATCTTGGCCCTATGGGCATGCATAACGGATGCCCCAGTCCCTAGCATAGCTACCTAACATTTGCCCCCCTGAAGAGATATGGACCCAAATCTTTGGGGTACTGGGCGACGACATCTCTAGCTACTTCCTGCTGGCAAAACGGGCGAAGTGGGGCTTTGGGTCCATACCCTTCCTACACTGCTGGGAGGGGTTGTCCATTGAGGGCAACTTTATCCAGGATGGATAAGGTTGAGGTGGTCCAGGAGATGGTAATCGTGGACCTGGCACACTTGGTTCAGAAGCTTTAATCACCCCATAACTTCTGAGAAAAACAAACGGTCTAAAAGGTGAACAGTTTGACTACGACAAGGCTAAGCTTGTGAGGTGGCAGTGGCCTTGAAATTAGGTGAGTGTCACAGGAAACAAAAATAATCTTAGGATTACCAGACATGTGTGTTTGTTCATTGGAAGTACAGGAAGAGGGATAAAAGCATTCACATTTTCCCCTAGGAGGGCACAGGTTTGGGCACTACTAGGTGCAGTCGGATCACTGATTCATTTATGATGCTAAGCTCTTGGACCCGCTGATAAGACCCATCCTTCTTTTTAACCCTATAACGCTTCAATTTTAATTTTGGGAAAAAATTTTCTTTTTGTTGTGGACTTTCATAGTTATAAATATATATATATGTATTAATATATACATTTTTAATGTTATGAAAACATCATGCTTCGCGTTATAGAGTTAAATGGAAATAATGGGCTAGTGCAGGACGAGTCAAAAGTGACCAAAATAGAGTAACTGCCTAAGCCATTTTGAATTTTCTTGGGTTCAATTGCAGTAAAGGCTTGTAAATTACCCGGGGTCCAAATTCCCATGGTGCCTCCTACAACGCGTAGAATGTTCAGGGATGTTTCAGGGCTGGGAGATTAATAACCCCTAAGTCCAGGATACCTTAGGGCAGGGGTCCTTAAACTGTTTACCCAAGGGGCCAGTTCACTATCCCTCAGGCCTTTTGAAGGAAAGACTATAGTTTAAAAAAACAAATATTACGAACAAATTCATGTGCACACTGCACATCTTGATTTGAAGTTCAAAAAAAAATAAATGGGGCACATACACCCGGCAGAAAGGATCAACGTCCTCGGCTGTCTGCATGTGGCCCACAGGTTGTAGTTTGAGGACCCCTGCTCTCGGCATTCACCAAGAGGATGTGGTTTCAACCCAAAAGCTTGGAGACTCTACAATTTGTTTAAAAGTGATGGGGCAGAAGGAGTCCCTGATTGACCCACGCAAGACTAGTTTTCCCATCCCCTATTACTAAGAGTTCATAGTTATGGTTAAAGGGAACCAGGATATCCCGATCTGATCCCGTTACTTCAAGTGTGGGCTGACATTGCCACTAAGAAGCCTGCAAATACAAAAGACTTACTCCCTCCTGCAAAGAAAGGGCCCTTGTTTCCAAGGTTTCAGGAAACATGGAAGGACCGGAAAAACAAACGGTCCAAGTTCCCAAAACCACATAGGTGGAGGCCATCCCTCCCCATCACCCTCCCCCGCCCCTCCCCTCCCCTCCCCTCCCCTCCCCTCCCTCACCCCTCCCTTCCCTCACCTCTCCCCTCCCCTACCCCTCTCCCCTCCCCTACCCCTCTCCCCTCCCCTACCCCTCCCCCCTCCCCTCCCCTCCCCCCTCCCCTCCCCTCCCCTCCCCTCCCCTCCCCTCCCCTCCCCATCACTCTCCCCTAATCGGCTTTATCCCATTTTGCAGGAGAACTCTGGGAGTGGGAGAGCTGGCTTCAAACCCTTTCTTTCAACCCCCGCCCCATAAGGTTTCTAGGGTCCAGAAATAGAAAACTTCTAACAGGCCCTTATTGAGTCACTCCCTCCCCCACCGGCCCCCCAAATTCACCCCCACCCCTAACAAGCAGCCCCCCACACACACTAGTACTGGTATGACTTCCATACTCATCAGCCCACCTGGAATGCTTGCCAACAACTTCTCCAGGTGCTGTTCACAACGGAGGAGGGTAGCCCTTCCAGACAGAGGCCCAGTAAGCAGTCAGTGAACCTGATGGTCAGCGAGCGGGCACTCCCCACATGAGAGAAACTCTTTTGGCCACTACACCAACAATGTGGGATCTCAATTCCTAGCAAGGCCCAGAGGGCTTTACCAGGTATCAACCATTGCTCTTACATGACCCTCTGCAGAAGAGCTAGGAAACCTATGAATTTATCTAAGGTCAGTGAGAATTTTCAGGTTCCTATAAGAGAATGTCCGCCTGCCTTTCTAGAGTGGCTGAGGGAAGCCTACGGGCTTTATACCCCTAACGGCCCGGAGGCACTGAAAACAGGAGGGCAATAAGTACTGCCTTTATTACTCAGTCAGTCTGCCTCAGACATGACAAAGAAGTGGGAAGGGTTTGAAGGGAAAAATCTTAGCGATTTGGTACAAGTGGCTCATTGAGTGTATACCAACAGAGATGACCCTAGCACGACAGAGACAAAGAAGCTAGCTAAAATAATCGTAATTGCCATGAGATACCCCAGAGACTCAGGAAAAGGAGAGCATGGCCCACTCACGGAGAGACTAACCTCTGGGCACCGCCAAGCCATGGGGAAGGACCAATGTGCCTACTGCAGGAAAGAAGGACACTGGAAAAATCAGTGCCTTGAAAACCCCAGGAGAGGTGCACGACCCTCCACTAGAGTGGATGGGCCTCATCTGCACGTAGAAAGACCCAAGCAAGAGACAATAATGCTTGAAGAAGCTCAATGAAGGGGTCAGGGCTCTGTTTCACTTCGCCGCCAAAAGCCCAGGCTAACTCTCCAAGTAGGAGGCCAGGCAGTAAATTTCTTGGTGGACACAGGGGCCACCTTGTCAGGTTCAGAAAGGAATATGGGCACATTTTCAAGAAGAAAGATGTGAATTACTGTGAGCCTATGATTCCTTCCACAGATAACTCACACCAGAAGGTTTGCATGGAGGGTAGGTGGGTTTCCCAAGACAACAAGATAACAAATATCTATCAGCCCTTTGGCCCAGTTAGCCACCTGGTTATGATATCACTGGCTTCTGGCTCAGCTGCTGAGCCAGTGAAGCAGTTATAGCGGGAGAAGACTAGGTGGCCGGTGGCCATCAACGGAAGGACCAAATCTACACAGTGGGCTTCCTGTTTCAATATGGAGCCACGTATGTTACCTGCTGGACACCATCTCTATCCTGAGCTCATAATTGCCATCGCAGGTCTAGAATGCGGCGCGCAGGTACACACTATATGAAACAGTCTCTGATTAACCCCTCTCGATAACTTGCTGACATGGGAGTCTGGATAATCCTGTACATTTACTTTGCAGATTAGAAAACTCACTCAAAAACACACGGGAGTTGACCCAGAGACACACAACTGGTTAACAACAAAGTCATATTCACAACCAGCGTCTGGACCAAGAGCACGGTGCCCCACAGAACTGTGCCCATCGAGCAGTCAATATCTCCTGGACTCTCAAAAGATCTGAGCTGATACCCACCCCCCCACATCCTTGCAGCACCAAAAGATTGTATTTCACAGGATGGCACCGGATCTGCAGCTCACGGAGAGGGACATATCTGATCAGAGAACACAGGGCAGAACAAGGGGGAGGAGGGGAGAATGGAGCACACCCTGGCCCAATACACCTTGAGGATGATGTTCCCAATCAGAGAAGCCAATCCACAGAGAAGACCACATGGGCAGCCCCACGATGAGAAACGTCCCTCAAAGACCCATAGCCTTAGAGGGGACAACACTGGACACACAGTGTGGGAACTGCGCCCGAACTGATCCTGCCACTTCGATGCATGACACTAAGAGAGTGCAGCGGAAGAGTAAGAAAACGGAGCATCAAAGTCCCCGGGGAATGCCAAAGGTGGACTTTGTGGTCAGGGTTCGGTGCCCCCACAGACTGGACTGGAAAACACTCCTAAAGTTCGCCACACAGTCCTTGTACTTTTCTTTCTGGTTAGTGTTGTTTTCTTTTAGTGTCATTGGATTTGGGTTGGGTTTTGTTTTCATTTTTGTTTGTTTTTTTTTCTTTTTGCTGCTTGGTTTAGCTCAGTCTTGTTTTGTGCATGTTATTACCTTTACAGGTCTGTCTAATTAAGAGAGGCTGGATGAACAATCTGGAGGAGTAAACATGTGACCGGCCCTTTCCATTGGGCATGGGAGTGAGCACGGTGGGGGGAAAGGAAGTGGTGTAAAGAAACCCAGAGACAAGGGTACAACAAGTGATGGAAAATGGTAGTGAGGGGGATGTAGGAGGCCTGGTAGGGCGTGATCAAAGGTAATGTAACCAAGAGGAATTACTGAAACCCAAAAGAAGACTGAGCATGGCAGTGGGCACAAGAGGAAAATCAAAGGGTATAGAAGAATGAGCTGGGAAGCAAGGGCCAGTTATAGACGTCTAAATAAAGGCATGTACATATGTACATATATTTACAAAGGGGCATGGGGAAATAGATCTATGTCCATATGTTTATAGATTTAGTATTAAGGTAGCAGATGGACATAGGGCCTCCGCTCAAGGACTCCCTCATTGCAATAACACTGTTCTATTAAATTGGCATTCTAAGATGCTCACCTTCCCTACACAATCACTGACCACAAAGCGGCTGCATAAGCAAATGTGGTGAAGAAAGCCGATGGTGTCCAGCTACCTAAAGATATAGCGTGTGGGGTCTTAAAGGCCTGAGGGTAAAGAAACAGCCATCTGGCTCTGAAGCAACAGAGCCCACATGGAGAAAGCATACCAGCCTGTGTGATCACAAAGTTTTAAAGGGATAAGGCAACAGGCATCATGAGAACAAAAAAATCTTATCATGGAGAATGAGAGGGGACTGCCGGGTATAGACCCAAAACCTATTTGCAGTGCACTGGACATCCCCTTACAGAAGGATCTCAGAGTGGAGATTAAAGAATACAGGGTATGAGACAGCAAAGATGAAACACAACTTTCCTCTAGTTCTTAATGCTTTTTCTTGCCCCACTATCATGATCCCAGTTCTACCATACTAATCTGGCCAAACTAGAGAAAGTATTCTAGTACCGATAGGAATTTCAAACAAGGGGAATCCAGAGTGGATGGGCCCTTTACCAGTGTTATGAGTGGAGATACTGGGAGGGTGGAGGAAGGGCAGGATGGAAAGTGGGAACCGATTACAAGGATCTTCATTGACCTCAAAAGAAAGGTGGGTGAAGATAAGGCAAAAGAATTAGTACATTTCCAAGGATTGATGAGGGATGGGTGGCGGGCATTGAGGGGGGAAAAATGAGGAGCTGAGGCCAGGGGCTTGGGTGGAGAGTGGATATTTTGTGAATAAGGAGGGCAATTAATGTACAGATGTGCTTCAAACAGCTGATGTATTTATGGATTGTGGTTAGTGTTGTAGGAGCCACTAATGAAAAGATCATAAAAGAAACAAAAATAATCTTGGCAGAGGGCTCATGCAAGGATGATCTCAGGCTGGATTAGACCAGTCAAAACAGCTACTGGAGTCGCCTCACCCTGTGTCTATTACTGAGTCAGCCATGATGCTTAGGACCCACAGCCCCAGCAGCTGGCCAGAGAGGGAGGTGGAACTCTGAGGCCATTCCACAGGGGGAATGGTCCTCTGTCCTGCAGGGCCCACCCTCCTTTGTAAGCGTGCTGCCTGGGGCAAGGCTTTCATGGAGTCCACACCATGGGAGCTCTACTACTCATGGGGGATTGGCAGGAAGCCTCTGCTCATGCGCACACACCACCAACTAGCTGGAGGATCTCCGTGAACAAAGCCTGAGGCAGACAACAAGCCCACTAACTGATGCTGTAAGAGATACAATCAGCATCCAGAAACCTACAAGTGGGAGTAAGAGGCAGCATACCTTGGTCCCAGCCCCTCCCACTCTAATCTACAAGGAGTGACATTGCAAAGCAGAGGGTTTTCATAAAGCACTTCCAGGACTGTGGAATGAGCAGCCTCGTTTGTGGACATGGATACTCTGTGATCCAGACGTACTACCTCCTCCCTTACAGTCAGCTGAGACAAAAACCCTTGCAAGCAGAAAGCCATGCATCTGAACAGTATCCACCAGCCACTCATGTGCAGCACAGCTGCCTCCAAAGAGCCTTCCTGAGTGAGAGAGAAATCATGCAGAAGCCTGGTCTGCACTCAAGAGAGTTTTATGAGCGTTAGGGAGGCGTGATGGGCAAGTCTGGCCGACCCCAGTGGCTGAATTGAATTTACATGGCCTAGATTGGTCAATCCAGGTACAGGAACCACCCAGGTGACCTCCCCTTCATGGCCAGAAATCTGGACCTCTGAGCATGCACAGGGTGCCTCTCCTAACTGGGCTCTTATCTTGGCCCTATGGGCATGCATAACGGATGCCCCAGTCCCTAGCATAGCTACCTAACATTTGCCCCCCTGAAGAGATATGGACCCAAATCTTTGGGGTACTGGGCGACGACATCTCTAGCTACTTCCTGCTGGCAAAACGGGCGAAGTGGGGCTTTGGGTCCATACCCTTCCTACACTGCTGGGAGGGGTTGTCCATTGAGGGCAACTTTATCCAGGATGGATAAGGTTGAGGTGGTCCAGGAGATGGTAGTCGTGGACCTGGCACACTTGGTTCAGAAGCTTTAATCACCCCATAACTTCTGAGAAAAACAAACGGTCTAAAAGGTGAACAGTTTGACTACGACAAGGCTAAGCTCGTGAGGTGGCAGTGGCCTTGAAATTAGGTGAGTGTCACAGGAAACAAAAATAATCTTAGGATTACCAGACATGTGTGTTTGTTCATTGGAAGTACAGGAAGAGGGATAAAAGCATTCACATTTTCCCCTAGGAGGGCACAGGTTTGGGCACTACTAGGTGCAGTCGGATCACTGATTCATTTATGATGCTAAGCTCTTGGACCCGCTGATAAGACCCATCCTTCTTTTTAACCCTATAACGCTTCAATTTTAATTTTGGGAAAAAATTTTCTTT
Source organism: Tenrec ecaudatus (assembly GCF_050624435.1). Lineage (NCBI taxonomy): Eukaryota > Metazoa > Chordata > Mammalia > Afrosoricida > Tenrecidae > Tenrec > Tenrec ecaudatus. The sequence continues at coordinate 93,666 of NW_027457993.1, read as the reverse complement.
TTGTTGTGGACTTTCATAGTTATAAATATATATATATGTATTAATATATACATTTTTAATGTTATGAAAACATCATGCTTCGCGTTATAGAGTTAAATGGAAATAATGGGCTAGTGCAGGACGAGTCAAAAGTGACCAAAATAGAGTAACTGCCTAAGCCATTTTGAATTTTCTTGGGTTCAATTGCAGTAAAGGCTTGTAAATTACCCGGGGTCCAAATTCCCATGGTGCCTCCTACAACGGGTAGAATGTTCAGGGATGTTTCAGGGCTGGGAGATTAATAACCCCTAAGTCCAGGATACCTTAGGGCAGGGGTCCTTAAACTGTTTACCCAGGGGGCCAGTTCACTATCCCTCAGGCCTTTTGAAGGAAAGACTATAGTTTAAAAAAACAAATATTACGAACAAATTCAGGTGCACACTGCACATCTTGATTTGAAGTTCAAAAAAAAAAAATAAATGGGGCACATACACCCGGCAGAAAGGATCAACGTCCTCGGCTGTCTGCATGTGGCCCACAGGTTGTAGTTTGAGGACCCCTGCTCTCGGCATTCACCAAGAGGATGTGGTTTCAACCCAAAAGCTTGGAGACTCTAAAATTTGTTTAAAAGTGATGGGGCAGAAGGAGTCCCTGATTGACCCACGCAAGACTAGTTTTCCCATCCCCTATTACTAAGAGTTCATAGTTATGGTTAAAGGGAACCAGGATATCCTGATCTGATCCCGTTACTTCAAGTGTGGGCTGACATTGCCACTAAGAAGCCTTCAAATATAAAAGACTTACTCCCTCCCGCAAAGAAAGGGCCCTTGTTTCCAAGGTTTCAGGAAACATGGAAGGACCGGAAAAACAAACGGTCCAAATTCCCAAAACCACATAGGTGGAGGCCATCCCTTCCCATCACCCTCCCACGCCCCTCCCCTCCCTCACCCCTCCCCTCCCCCACCCCTCCCCTCCCCCACCCCTCCCCTCCCTCACCCCTCCCCTCCCCCTCCCCTCCACTACCCCTACCCGCTCCTCACCCCCCTCCCCTCCCCTTCCCTCCCCATCTCTCTCCCCTAATCGGCTTTATCCCATTTTGCAGGAGATCTCTGGGATTGGGAGAGCTGGCTTCAAACCCTTTCTTTCAACCCCCGCCCCATAAGGTTTCTAGGGTCCAGAAATAGAAAACTTCTAACAGGCCCTTATTGAGTCACTCCCTCCCCCACCGGCCCCCCAAATTCACCCCCACCCCTAACAAGCAGCCCCCCACACACACTAGTACTGGTATGACTTCCATACTCATCAGCCCACCTGGAATGCTTGCCAACAACTTCTCCAGGTGCTGTTCACAACGGAGGAGGGTAGCCCTTCCAGACAGAGGCCCAGTAAGCAGTCAGTGAACCTGATGGTCAGCGAGCGGGCACTCCCCACTTGAGAGAAACTCTTTTGGCCACTACACCAACAATGTGGGATCTCAATTCCTAGCAAGGCCCAGAGGGCTTTACCAGGTATCACCCATTGCTCTCACATGACCCTCTGCGGAAGAGCTAAGAAACCTATAAATTTATCTAAGGTCAGTGAGAATTTTCAGGCTAAGAGAATGTCCGCCTGCCTTTCTAGAGTGGCTGATGGAAGCCTACAGGCTTTATACCCCTATCAGCCCGGAGGCCCCGAGAACAGGAGGGCAATATATATTGCCTTTATGACTCAGTCAGTCTGCCTCAGACCTGAAAAAGAAGTGGGAAGGGTTCAAGGGAAAAATCTTAGTAATTTGATACAAGTGGTTCATTGAGTGTATAACAACAGAGATACCCTAGCACGACAGAGACAAGGAAACTAGCTAAAATACTAGGAATTGCCATGAGATACCCCAGAGACTCAGGAAAAGGAGAGCATGGCCCACTCACGGAGAGACTAACCTCTGGGCACCGCCAAGCCATGGGGAAGGATCAATGTGCCTACTGCAGGAAAGAAGGACACTGGAAAAATCAGTGCCTTGAAAACCCCAGGAGAGGTGCACGACCCTCCACTAGAGTGGATGGGCCTCATCTGCAACGAGAAAGACCCAAGCAAGAGACAATAAGGCTTGAAGAGCTGCATGAAGTGGTCAGGGCTCTGTTTCACTTCGCCGCCAAAAGCCCAGGCTAACTCTCCAAGTAGGAGGCCAGGCAGTAAATTTCTTGGTGGACACAGGGGCCACCTTGTCAGGTTCAGAAAGGAATAGGGGCACATTTACAAAAAGAACGATGTGTATTACTGTGAGCCTATGATTCCTTCCACAGATAACTCACACCAGAAGGTTTGCATGGAGGTTAGGTGGGCTTACCAAGACAACAAGATGACAAATATCTATCTGCCCTTTCTCCCAGTTAGCCACCTGGTTATGATGGCACTGGCTCCTGGCTCAGCTGCTGAGTCAGTGAAGCAGTTATAGCAGGAGAATACTAGGTGGCCGGTGGTCATCAACGGAAGGACCAAATCTCCACAGGGGGCTTCCTGTTTCAATATGGAGCCACGTCTGTCACCTACTGGACACCATCTCTATTCTGAGCTCATAATTGCCACCCCAGGTCTCGAATGCAGCGCGCAGATACAAACTATATGAAACAGTCTCTGATTAACCCCTCTCAATAACTTGCTGACATCGGCTTCTGGATAATCCAGTACATTTACTTTCCAGATGAGAAAACTCCCTCAAAAACACACAGGAGTTGACCCAGAGACACACAACTGGTTAACAACAAAGTCATATTCACAACCAGCGTCTGGACCAAGAGCACGGTGCCCCACAGAACTGTGCCCATCGAGAAGTCAATATCTCCTGGACTCCCAAAAGATCTGAGCTGATGCCCCCCCTCCCACCTCCTTGCAGCCCCCAAAGATTGTATTACACAGGATGGCACCGGAGCTGCAGCTCGCGGAGAGGGACATATCTGATCAGAGAACACAGAGCAGAACAAGGGGGAGGAGGGGAGAATGGAGCACATCCTGGCCCAATACACCTTGAGGATGATGTTCCCAATCAGAGAAGCCAGTCCACAGAAAAGACCACATGGGCAGCCCCACGATGAGAAACGTCCCTCAAAGACCCATTGCACTAGAGGGGACAACACTGGAGACACAGTGTGGGAACTGCGCCCGAACTGATCTTGCTACATCGAGGCATGACACTAAGGGAGGGCAGCGGAAGCGCTAGAAAACGGAGCATCAAAGTTCCCGGGGAATGCCAAAGGTGGACTTTGTGGTCAGGGCTCGGTGCCCCAACAGACTGGACTGGAAAACACTCCTAAAGTTCACCACACAGTCCTTGTACTAACTATGAGCTTTTCTTTCTTGGTTAGTGTTGTTTTCTTTTAGTGTCATTGGATTTTTGTTGTCTTGGTTTTTTTGGGTTGCTTGTCTTGGTTTTGTGCATGTTATTACCTTTTCTGGTCTGTCTAAATTAGATAGGCTGGATGTCCAATCTGGAGGACAAAACCCAGGACCAACACTTCTGGGGTGTGGGGCATGGGAAAGAGGGAGGTGGGCGTAAAGGAAGCGGTGTTAAGAAACCCAGAAACAAGAGAACAGGAAGTCATGCATATCCGTGGTGAGGGGGATGTAGGAGGCCTGGTAGGGCGGGATCAAGGGTAATGGAACCAAGAAGAATTACTGAAACCCAAAGGAAGACTGAGCATGGCAGTGGGCACAAGAGGAAAATGAAAGGGAAATAGAAGAGCAAGCGAGGAAGCAAGGGCCTGTTATAGAGGTCTTTAAAAAAGTATGTCCATATGTAAATATATTCATATATGAGCATGGGGAAATAGACCTACGTCCATATATTTATAGGTTTCGTATTAAGGTAGCAGGTGGACTCTGGGCCTCCACTCAAGTACTCCCTCATTGCAAGAATACTTTCTTTGTTCTATTAAACTGGCATTCTATGGTGCTCACCTTCCCCACAGGTACACTGAAGACAAAGCTGATGGTGCCCAGCTGTCAAAAGATATAGTGTCTGAGGTCTTAAAAGCTTGAATGTAAACAAGCGGCCACCTAGCTCAGAAGCAACAAAGCCCACATGGAATAATCACACCAGCCTATGAGATCACGAGGTTTCGAAGGGATCAGGTGTCAGGCATCATCAGAACAAAAACATTTTATTGGGAATGAGAAGAGTGCTTGGTAGAGACCCAAAGCCCATTTCCAGACCACTGGACAATACCTTACAGAAGGGTCTCAGAGAGGAGATGAGCCAAGACTAGGTATGAGATAGCAATGATGAAACACAACTTTCCTCTAGTTGCTAAATGCTTTCTCTCCCCCCATTATCATGACCCCAATTCTACCTTACAAATCTGGCTAGACCAGAGAATGTACACTGGTACAGATAGCAACTGGAAACACAGGGAATCCAGGGTGGATGAGTCCTTTAGGACCAGTATTATGAGTGAAGACACTGAGAGGGTAAGAGGGAGGGCAGTTTGGAAACGGGGAACTGATTACAAGGATGTACATTTTACTTCAACAGAAAAGTGGGTGAAGGGGGATATCAGACAGTGCAAGATATGACAAAAATCAGTAAATTACCAAGGATTGATGAGCGAGGGGTAGCGCACATGGGGGGTGGGGATGGGAATGAGGAGCTGAGGCCATGGGCTTGGGTGGAGAGTGGATATTTTGAGAATGAGGGAAATGAATGTACAAATGTGCTTTACACAACTGATGTATGCATAGAATGTGTTTAGTGTTGTATGAGCCCCTAATAAAACGTTAAAAAAAAAGATCTGTGCAGAGGACTCATTCAAGGATCATCTCAGGCTGGATTAGACCCTTCTAAGTAGAAAATCCTGCATCTGAACAGTATCCACCAGCCATTCATGTCCAGTTCTGCTGCCTCCAAAGAGCCTTCCTGGGTTTGTCAGATCTCTCTGGGGACAGACAGACCTCGGTCCTCTGCTCTGCGTGAGAAAGAATGCATGTAGAAGCCTGATTGTCATCCAAGTGGGTTTTATGAGCATTAGGGAGGCATGGTGGGCAACCCTGGTCAACCCCAGCAGCTGAATTTAATTTACTTGGCCTTGGTGGTTCAATCAAGTTGCAGCACTCACCCAGGTGTACCTCCTCTTCCTGGCCGGAAACCTGAACCTCTGAGCACGCACAGTGTGCCACTCCTTCTTGGGCTGCTACCTTGGCCCTCTGGGCATGCATAATGGACACCCCAGTCCCTAGGATAGCTACCTAACATTTGCCCCCTGAAGAGGTATGGACCCAAATCTTTGGGGTACTGGGCGACGACATCTCTAAGTACTTCCTGCTGCAAAAGGGGCAAATGGGGCTCAGAAGGGATTGTCCACTCAGGTCCCAGGATGGATAAAGTTGAGGTTGTTCAGGAAATCGTGGTCCTGCAGCTGGCACACTTGATTTGGAGGCCTTGGTAACCTGAGAACTTCTGGAAAAACAAACAAAAAGACAAAAGGTTGAAGAGTTTAAGTGAGACAAGTCTAAGATTCGGAGGAGGTAGTTCCCTTCAAGTTAGGTGAGTGTCACAAGAAATAAGTATACTTAGGATTATCAGGCATGTGTTTGTTCACTCTAAGTACAGGAACGGGGATTAAAGCATTCACAATTTCCCTAGAAGGGCACAGGGTTTGGGCACTACTAGGTGCAGTGGGATCACTGCTTCATTTATGATCCTAAGGTCTTACACCTGCTGATAAGACCCATCCTTTTTAACCCTATAAGGGCTCAATTTTCAATTTGGGGGAAATGTTTTTGTTTTTATTCTTTATTTTCAAAGTTATCTATCTATTTATCTGTCTGTTTATCTATCTATCTATTAATATATACATTTCTTTATATGTTATGGAAATATGCTCAGCGTTATAGAGTTAAATGGTAATATTGGGGTACTACAGGGGGAGTCAACAGTAATCAAAAGTAGAGTAACTGCCTAAGTCATTTTTAATTTTCTTGGCTTCAATTTGAATAAAAGGCTGGTAAATTATCCAGGGACCAAATTTCCCTGGTGCCTCTACTATGGGTAGAATGATCAGGGGTGTGTCAGGGCTGCGAGAATAGTAACCCCTAAGTCCAGGATCCCTTAGGGCAGGGGTCCTCAAACTGTTTACCTAGGGGACCAGTTCTGTCCCTCAGATCATTGCAGGGTCAGACTATAGTTTTTTAAAAACCTATGAACAAGTTCCTATGCACACTGCACGAGTCGGCTGCTAAGCAGGACAGGCAGAGGCAGCAAAAACACCCTGAGGGTGGAATAAATGTCGTCAGGCCACACATGTGCCCCACGGGCCACAGTTTGAGGACGCCTGCCTTAGGGGTTCCTGTGTGCACTGGGGATGAAGGTCTCTACTGCTCCTCAAAAGGAGAAATGCTCTAACTTCTGGCATCTCCGCCCATTTCCCATCACTCTACAGAACTGTTCCAGGTGAATCAGGGTTGGAAGGAAAAGTGTGCCATTCTCTGGCCACCATTCTCCTTTCTCAAATAAAGTTGCATAGTGTATCAGCTTTTGTTTGTCTAGCCTCTGTGTCAACTCTATCCCAATTGGACAGGATTCATGCAAGGGGGCAATTCCTGAGTATGAAGCTGCTAAGTCCCATCTGGAAAGCACAAAACAAGGCTATTTAGAGCTTGCTGCCTCAAGGTCAATAACCCCGCTTCAGAGCAGACCCCTGGTGTGCTATTAAACTGATGCCTCTGACAGGTGCCCCCACCATAGACAAAGGGTCAAAGAGCAGTCGCTGTGGGCGACTTTAGGTCCAACCATTTTCTAGACAATAAGCTAGCCTTCCAAGATGCCTGCTGGCAGGAGCAGACTCTCAAATCTCTGAAGGGAAGGGGCATCTGGCAGCTCAGGGAACCTTTAGGAAAATTGGAATTTCTGGCTGGAACATCATGGCAGCTGAGCTATATTAAGAGCTGTCCCCAAAAGTGCGTGAAGAAACACCACTGAAAGCCTAAAAGTAAGGGTTACCCAGGCTAGGCTTCTGAACGCCTTTGTCTTAAGACTGAGCAACGGAAAACCAGCCAGTAACAAGGAACAAACCTACACTGGTAGAACACTAACCCTAGAACACCTGAAGTTTTCAATGCAGGAAATAATATTTTTTTGTTTTTATTCTTTACTTTCATTGTTATCAATATATATGACAACCAAAGTATATTTTAAAAGTATAAATTTTCAAAAATATAACCAAATTGTCATATTTATAATATATAATTTTGGTACCAGATACATTTTAATTAAATGTTACCAAAAAAGTCCTGCTCAGTGTTATAGGGCTCAAGCAGCTTGTTTTAAAAACCAGGAGAAAGGCAAAGGGAACGGAGGGTAAAAGGGAAACATTTGGCTGCCGGGACAAGGCAGGGCTATCTCCCAGGCCTAAATCAACCAGCTCCCGAGGCAGTGCCCTTCCACGTGTTTGGACTGGTGGGCACCATTTTGGCCAGGGTCATAGGCCCTGTTTCCCCATGGCGGCTATGTAGGTTCTCTGGGAAAACCATAAAGAGCCTTGATAATGGTGAAGCCATTCTGAACTGACAGAAGCCACCATGAAAGGTAAATAAAGTAGCTATGAACTGTCAATGAACTAGCTGATATTGGGGTGGTAGGCCGTGCAGACGTAGCCCAAGGGAATGTCCCAAAGGAAATGGATGTTCAGAAGGCTTTTGAGAACAAGAGCAGTTTTTGTTCAACTAAGAATGGCTAACCGCAACACCCCACTTCTCTACTCTGCCTGCTTGCACACCTGCACATTGCACAAGTATAAAAACCTTTGGAAAATTCAACTGGGGGCTGCTCAGTCTCCTCTCAAGAGGGCTGACAGACCCTGTGCAGAAAATAAAACTTTTTCTGTTGAACTTGCCGGTGGTCGGAGATGCTTTCTTTCTGGGAATGGACAGTAGCTACAACATTTCGAGGTGCACCGAGATCCGAGTGCCACTGTCGGAGCCTGCTTAGAAAGGGGAACCAGGACATCCTGATCTGATCCCTTAAATTCATGTGTGGATTGACATTGCCACTAAGAAGCCAACATATATAAAAGACTTACTTCGTCCCCCAACATAAAGAGTTCTTGTTTCCAAGATTTCAGTAAACATGGCAGGACCGGAAAAACAACCTGTCCAAGTTCCTAAAACCACCAAGGTGGAGGCTGTCCCTGTCCCTCCCCCTCCCTTCCCCCTTTCCCTCCCTGTCTGATTTATCCCATTTTGCAAGAGGACTCTGGGAGCAGGAGAGCTGGCTTCCGACCCTTGGTGCCGCTGCCACCCTATCAGGTTCCCAAGGGGCCGGAGAGAGGGATACTCACAGCCTCTTTTTGAGCCCCCCCCCACCCCACAACAAATACACTAGGGCAGGCATGTCTTAACAACCCCCAGAGAAAGATCACTCAGCAGCAGCCATTCTCCCCTTAAGGCAAGCAGCCCCCAAACCTGGGAAGACTCCCGAATCCCTTTTTCAGTATATGTTCCCTTTTGTTCCAGGGATTTGTATAATTGGAACCAACAACACCCCTTTTTTCTGACAAACCATAAGGTCTGATTTCTTTGCTAGATATGGTTTTCCATACTCATCAGCCCACCTGAGGTGATTTCCTGCAACTTCTCCAGGTGCTGTTCATATCAGAGGAATGGGACCCCTTCCAGAGAGGCCCAGAAGGCAGTCAAGGGACCTAATGGTCAGCCAGCGGGCACTCCCCACTTGAGAGAAATTTTTTTCCCCACTGCACAACCAATGTGGGATCCAAACTCCTAGCAAGGCCCAGAGGGCTTAAGCAGATATCACCAGTTGCTCTTGCAGGGCCTCCGCTTAACCACTAGGAAGCCTATAAATTTATCTAAGGTCAGTGAGAATTCTCAGGCTCCTACAAGAGAATGTCCGCCTGCCTTTTTAGAGTGGCTGATGGACGCCTACGGGCTTTATACCCCTATTGACCTGAAAGCCCCCTGAGAACAGGAGGGAAGTAAGTATTGCCTGTGTTATTCAGTCAGTCTGCCTCAGACATGAAAAAGAAGTGGGAAGGGTTTGAAGGGAAAAATCCTAGTGATTTGGTAGAAGTGGCTCATTGAGTGTATAACAACAGAGACAAAGAAACTAGCTAAAATACTAGTAATTGCCATGAGAGACCCCAGATGCTCAGGAAAACGAGAGCATGGCCCATTCACGGAGAGACTAACCTGTGGGCACCACCAAGCCCCGAAGAAGGATCAATGTGCCTACTGCAGGAAAGAAGGACATTGGAAACATCAGTCCCTTGAAAACGCCAGGAGAGGTGCACGACCCTCCACTAGAGAGGACGGGCCTCATTCACACCTAGAAAGACCCAAGCAAGAGACAATAATGCTTGAAGAAGCTGAATGAAGGTGTCAGGGCTGTTTCACTTGGCCTCCAGGATCCCACGCTAACACTCCAAAAAGGGGGCCAGCCAGTAAATTTCTTGGTGGACACAGGGGCCACCTTCTTGGTTTTGGAAAAGACTACAGGTGCATTGTCAAAAGGAAAGATTTTAATTACAGGTGCCACATGGCAAACCCAAGCATACCCATGGACAACGGCCAGAATAACAGATTTAGCACAAGAGACAGTTCCACACTCCTTCCTGGTAATGCCTCAGGGCCCCTTTCCCCTAATTGGTCGGGATTTATTACGATAAATGGTGGCCATGATTACTTTCTCATCTGCTGCAACCACCTTAACCCTTGAACTTGAAAAGGCAAAGGTTTTGCTCACCGCTCCACTGCCAGAGGGATATGTGTTTTATCAAAGAGCAGAAGAAACCTCCTCAAAGGAACTTCTTGATAAATGGCTAAAAGATATTCCTTTTGTTTGGGCAGAGAACAACCTGCCAGACCTTGCTGAACATCAGGTGCCTGCGGTCGTACAACTTCTGAGCTCAGCCACACTGGTGAGTGTCAAGCAAAACCCTACTCCCTGGAAAGCACAGGTGGGTATTGCTGTTCACATATGCAGACTAAAGAGGACAGGCATTTTGGTGCCCTGCAAGTCCACATGGAACGCTCCCCTGCTGCCCATGCCGAAACCGGGAACTGAGGACTTCCAAATGGTGCAGGATCTCGGAGAGGTAAATGCGAGGGTAGAAACTGTCCACTCCACGGTACCAAACTCCGAGACCCTCCTGAGTACTATCCCGTCAAACTGAATTTGTTATACTGTTTTGGACTTAAAGGATGCTTTGTTCTCCATACCCTTGTCCTCTGTACGTCAACCCAATGAAGACTTACAGGAATACAAGGAGGAACACCCCCAAACCCCCTTGCTCCAGTATGCAGATGACCTCCTCCTGGCCTCCGAAACCCTGGAGGAATGCCCAAGTGCTACCGAGGACCTGTTAATAGTCCTTGGCCAATTGGGGTCCAGGGAATCTGAAAGAGAGGCTCAACTGTGTGTCAATAAAGCTGTATACCTAGGCTACCAACTGGAGGAGGGAAAACAGACCTTGTCCCCCAGCCGCACTGAGGTAATCCTCAAAATCCCAGTCCCTGAGACTAAGAGGCAGGTGTGAGAGTTTCTAGGATTTGTGGGGTACTGTCCATTGTGGAATTTGGGATTTGAGGGATTAGCCAAACTCCTATATGCAAGTACTGGGGAAAGGAAAAAACTTCAATGGACTGAAGTAGAACAGCAAGCCTTTGAATCCTTAAAAACGTCGTTCATATGGGCACCCTCTCTTCCCCTTCCAGACATAGAAAATCCCTTCCAATTGTCTATGAGGCCAGGGGCACAGCAAAAGGAATGCTAACTCAGAACCTGCAGCCATGAAAGAGACCTGTGGCCGATCTTTCAATCACACTAGACTCTGTAACTGCAGGATGGCCGAGCTGCATGCGAGCTGAGGCTGCCACGGCCATCCTAGTTATAGAAGCTAGGAAGCTTACACTGGGGCAGGATATTGCTGGGGTAGGGGGACCTATGGTTGAGCCCCTCCTAACAAGTCCCCTGGACCGGTGGATCTCGAATGCCAGGATTATACCACAAATCCCCAAGGTAATGGCCATGACCATGCCATCCCCAGTGTTTACTGCCACAACCTACATACTCGGAAAATGATCTAAAGGTAAGCCAAGAGCTGGGCTGCCAAAGAAACTCGGAGCATCCAGGTGGCTGCTCCATCCTGATGGAAGAAGATTCATGCCAGAAGCTCTGGGAGAGATCTGATTCAAGGACTACATGAAGGTATGCACTCAGGATCCTCTAAATGGTCTCAGTTGCTCCTCAGGTACTTTTACATACCCAGGCTTGGACACTGGGTGGCAGATGACACCACTGTTGCTTGCACTGTGCTCGCTCGGGGAAACATCCCTAGAAAAGAAAAGGAGCAACCCCAACCACGAGCTCGAGGTAGTACTCCTGGAGAATTCTGGGAGGTGGACTTTATGGATATCAAACTTAGAAAGTATGGCTACGGGTATTTGCTGGTGCTAGTGGACACCTATTTTGGATGGGTGGGAGCCTTCCCAACGAAGAAGGACACTGCTGCCACTGGGTGTAAATTATTAGTAACTAAAATTGTCCCTAGATTTGGCTTCCCACCACCTTGGGGTCCAACAATGGCCCAGTATTCATTGCTCAAATTACTAAAGTATTAGCAATGCTTCTAAATATTAACTGGAAGCTCTACTGGGCTTATAGGCCCCAAAGTTCAAGGCAAGTAGAAAGAATAAACAGAACCCTAAAGGAATTGTTAGTTAAGTTGCATTTAGAAACTGGCGAGAACTGGATTGATCCTTTCTTTACCTTTTGCCCTACTTCGAGTCCGATGCACTCCCTATGTGAAAAGCACGACCCCGTTTGAATTTAAGTTTGGCAGACCTTCCCCAATCCTCCCAAGACTGAAGGAAGTAGAAGTAATGGAAGTCACTACTTGTTCCTTCATGAAGTGCCTGCAGGCTGTCCAGCAGGTGAGACAAATCATCTGCTCCGACACCTTCATTTTGGGCCCAACCAAGGGCAAGGTGAAGAGGCAGCCCACAACTTGCAACCTGGAGACTGAACGTGGGTAAAGAAGCACTGACCCGAGACCTTAGAACCTAGGGGGACTGGCCCATACTAGGTGATACTTATAACACCAACTGCTATTAAAGTAGTGGGGAAGGGGCCGTGGATTCATCAGTCACAAGTCAAAAAAAGCCCTCCCTGAGCATATCCTGAAAAGATGAACACTCAGAAAGACAGAAAAACCCTCAAAATTAAGGCTTTACAGAACTTAATTGTTTTTGTCTGAGCATTGCTGTCAGCACCCGCCATTTCGCCCAACCACAAACACATCTGTGGACTGCTACTCGAACCTCCAACAGTGAATATGTAACTTCTTACACTGGGTCTGACCCCCGTTTCCGCTTTGATTTGTTTGATTTGCTAGGAAAGAGCTGGCATTCTGGATCCTTTAAAGGTAAAGGGCACAATGGGGCCCATAACCGGAATCCCGTCCTATGGGTGCGGAATACCCTCTTTAGAAAGAAGGCTCCAAACACACCATTTCTATAGATGCCCGGCTCATGGGCTCCCTAACTGCCAAGGGGAGGGACATTGCCATTGTGCAGCTTAGGGTTGTGAAACTATCATCTTCAGGGTGGAAACTTGTTAAAGACGACCCTATTGTTTTTACAAGAATGGGACTCAAGTCGGAGGGGTTTGATCCCACCACGTGTATGGTTTCCAAATGTAACCCAATAAGAACTGGATTCAAGCGTTATTGGGTTCACTGGGAACACATGGGAATTCAGTATTATGTAAATGATAGAGATCCCGGGACAACCTTTACTATGCAGCAAAGTAAAATATGGCAACTTCCTGTCCATAAATAGGCCCAAACCTGGTGATAAATCCTGAAGAGCCACAGCTGGGTGTCATTAAGATTCCTTTGCCGCACCCTCCAGACTCTTCAGTAACTTTCCCGTTCACTGCCAGCCCAACTCAAAGGGCCCTTCCCATTCAGGAGCCACCTCAAGGTTCTGTGTTTGATACTCTGGATGCTGTATTCCAATTTATGAACTCAAATCCTAACCTCGCAACTGATTGTTGGCTTTGTCTGAACCCTGCTCCCCCTTACTCGGTAGGCACGGCTACAAATAGCACTATTGGTGCAGAGCGTAATCCAATTAGAAATGTTAGTAAGAAGGATTACACGAAGCAGCAGTCTGTAGGTGAGGTTAGAGTGGACTCAACTCTAGCTCACTTTAAAAGATTACCAAGGGCGAAGACTGTTTTTATTCATCTAATTATCCCTTTAATATATCAAAATATCAAGATTTTTGCCTTCAAGCTGTTCCTATTGAACCAAATGGTGATCCTTATTTGTTATCTGCCCCAACGGGTACTTGCTTTACTTGTTCCACAGGACTAGCACCCTGTCTCCTTTCCCCAGTATTAGCAGCAGACCCGGGTATTTGTGTCCTAGTGCATGTTATTCCTCAAGTGTACCTGTGTTCTGGTGAAGGAGGTAGGGATAACTTTGGAATTTCTGGATGAGCTAAAAGAGCCCCAATGTCAGTCCCACTGTTAACGGGGCTTGGGATATGGGATTAGCTGCAGTCGGGTCAGTTGCTTTAATACAAGGAAACTTAAACTATCAGACTCTTAGTCAGCAAATTGCTTTAGATTTACAGGGATAAAAATACCATGTTTCCCATTTAGAAAGATCCTTAGACTCCCTTGTAGAAGTGTGTTGCCAAACCGCCGAGGGCTTGACTTGCTCCTTTTGAAACAAGGAGTGTTGTGCATGGCATTAGGAGAAACTTGTTTTATGCAAACCATTCAGGAATCATTAAAGATAGTTTAGCCCTGGTTAGGAAAAGATTAGAGGAAAGAGTCAAGAAAAGAAATGAAGAAACCAATTGGTTTGAAAAGCTACTTAATTGGGCAACCTGGCGAACCACCCTAGTAACGCCCCTAGCCGGACCCCTAATCCTCCTCCTGCTAAACCTCACGTTTGGACCAATAATAACCAATAAGCTAGTGGCAGTCCTCACACAGAAAGTACAAACCATAAAACTCTTAGTGCTGAGCCCACCATACACTGGGCTGGCTACCGCAGATTCAATGATTTGAACTCGGCTAAGAAGAGGAGGGAATGTAGCAGCTCTGGGCAAAGCTTAAACAGCCTTGACAAGAGAAGTCATTTTGAGCTGATAGAAGCCATTATGAACAGTAAATAAACTAGCTATGAACTGTCAACGAACTAGCTGATATTGGGGAGGTAGGCTGTGCAGACGTAGCCCAAGGGAACGTACAGAAGGAAAGACCAGAGCAGGTAATGTTCAACTAAGAATGGCTAACTGCAACACCCTGCTTCTCTACTCTACCTGCTTGCACACCTGCACATTGCAAAAGTATAAAAACCTTTGGAAAATTAGACTGGGGGCCACTCAGTCTCCTCTCAAGAGAGCTGACAGTCTCTGCGCAGAAAATAAAACTTGTTCTGTTGAACTTGCCCGCGGTCTGGGTGGCTTTCTTTCTGGGAAGAGACAGTAGCTACAACAGACACAGGTGGCGCCATTCTGCCTGGGAGTGGAGTCATGTGGCTGGGAAAATGGAAGCCGCAGATTGTGGCCTAGCCGAAAGCCAGCCTGGAGCCAACCACCCAGCCAGAGACCTGCCCAAACCAACAGGGTAGATGTGGGCGCTCCCAGCCATCCTGCTTGGCGGAGCCGCAGCACACCACTGTGTCCCAGTCTTGGTGCAACTGACTCCATTTTGAGGCCTGCACCTCCATCTTAGCTCTCAAGACTGACCCCTAACCGACCTCCCCTCCCCTGCTCTACCCCAAATTCCTGGAACCAGCTCGTCCCAAAGCCAGAATGTTTTCTGAATATATGATCACTCCACCCCTCCCTCACATATAGATAAGATTAACGACCCCTCTGAAGCACCTATGTGCGCAGATCCTCCCCAGCCATGATCGAAATACTCTACGGACAACCTTTTCTTTTCTCGCCTCTTCCTGCAACTGATTGCCCTCTGCTAGCTTCGTACCTTCCATACTTGTCCTTGCTCCGCAACCTTCTTAGACAACACGAAAACTCCCCCATCCCTGAACCATCTCCGACCTCTGCTGATCACCAAAAACCAGTGCATCCTGGAAATGCTGTGTTAATTAAATCCCTAGCACCCAGACCCTTAGCACCCCGGTGGGAAGGCCCTTACACCGTAGTGCTCACTACTCCCTTGGCAGTCAAGGGTCTTGGAATAGATTCCTGGGTACATTTGTCCCGAGTCAAGGCAGCAGTGAACTCTGACCATGGCTCCCAGTGGTCTGGCTCAGTCTACTGGTCCTATGTCTCTCCGCCTCACTCGCCTCACCAAGCCAGCCAGCTAAACCTAATATAATTTCCCCTTTTGCTAGCGATTTTACTTGACTGAAAACTATACCAATTACGCCCGCACTAAGCGTTATGATTATTTGCTGGCCACCGCTGACTGCCCACCCACAGGGTGCAGAACACCCATATACTTAAATTTCCCTGACTTTAAGCGGCATCAAGGAAAAGCTGATCCCATTATTTGCTACCTGTATGACCAGAAGGCAACTACCCAATGTGCAAAAGGTGAATACAGAAAAATGTAGGGTGTCCTTGGTCTTCCTGCCAGATACTTTACCTTTCCCTTTGTCCCCAGGGATGATTCTACTACCATAAATCTAAATACACTCTCACAATCCCAGACCCCTGGGATAGCCGCTGGACACCTCTGGTTCCAGGAGCGTGGTGCGCCACTCGCCGAGAGAAATTTCCAGACGCCAAACTCTATGTATGGAGGTCGCTACTCCAGGTCCAATCCACCATCCACTGTAATATTCAGATCCAAGACCTTCAACTCACTAAGCAAATTTCTAAACCTTCTGAGTCTCCCTTCTCCCAGCTTACCCTGCTACAGCAGGGACTGGCCATCGCCACTTTGCTGGACTAGCCAACCTCTCCACCTGCTGCATGCGTGCAGCCCTAGAACGCCCTCCTCTGGTAGCAGTACCAGGTCCTGCCCTGTCATTTTCATCCAACGTAAAGACCACAAAACCCATAACCATCCCCAATATTCCTCTGTACATCCAACCAGAAAACACTCAAGTGCCCTTTTGCTACTCCAATCCATCGACACAGACATGTAATGTCACCCAAATCCCCTCCAAACCACTAACAGCGCCAGAAAAAAATTTTCTTTTGGTGCAACTATACACTAAGCATTTAAACATCAGTTCTACCTTACCCTTTTGTGCCTGCCCGTCACTCTGGTTCCGCAGCTCACTACATACACTCCGGCTGAGGTCCAGGACAAATACATCCAGGTATACAGTCGCCAAACTAAAAGAGCAGTTTTTCTTCCGATAGCAGTGAGAATCTCCTTAGCCTCAGCAGCAGGTGCAGTAGGACTCAGCGGCGGGACCCTTAGAGACCCTCTATCACCACAGCAGACAAGTTATCCACACGCTTCCAGCTGGCAGTCGATGCCTCTGCCAAATCTCTAGCCTCCCTGCAGAAACAAACAACCTCTGTTGCCCAAGTTGCCTTGCAGAGCCGCTGCACTTTAGACCTCATCACTGCTGAAAAAGGAGGAACCTGCTAATTCCTCCAGGAGGAATGCCGTTATTACATCAATAAGCTGGGAATTGTGGAAACTAGAGTCCAGACCCTCAACAAGCTAAACCGTGAGCTGCAAAACAACAGATTCAGAACAGACGGATCCTCTTCCTGGTGGAACTCTTCTCTGTACTCCTTCCTAGCCCCCATACTAGAACCCATAATTTTAGTAGTAATTTTGCTCTTAATTGCTCCTTGTCTCATTCAGCTCCTGCAAAGTTGACTCCGCGAAATCACCCGTATAGCAGTCCACCAGCAACAACAACCTCTCCACCCTGTGCCAGGCCGCAACTCCCAGTACTCTGCCTGGAAAAGCCCCTCCCCTTGCTCTTCACCCACTACCCACAGGAAGCAGTTACAGAAATGGACTAATGTTGTCCCTTTTCCCTATAGGGTCAGTCTAAAACGTCCTGTCTTGGCACAACAGACTCCATTTTAGCTCTCAAGACTGACCCCTAACTGACCTCCCCTCCTCTGCTCAACCCCAAATTCCTGGAACCAGCTCCTCCCAAAGCCAGAAGGTTTTCTGAAGATATGGTCACTCCACGCGTCCCTGACATATGTAGGTAAGATTAACGACCTTCTCCCTTCGGAAGCACCTGTGTGCGCAGATCCACCACCCCCCCCCCCCAAGCTATGATTCTCTCCAGCTGTGCCTGCCAGCAGTGGGCATAAAAACGCCGCCAGGATTTTTTCCCTGGCGTGGCTTCAATAGCTCAATACCCTGAGTTGCTGAACCCGCCACAAGTTCGCAATAAAGCCTGCTTCTAAAACTTAATTAATTGGGTCTTTGATTCTGTTTTCGAGTCCAAATAAACTTTTACACTGAGCCTCGAGAAGGCTTTGGGAGTCAAAATCCTCCCAGCCTCCAGGCAGCAGCGTCCCAGCCCCCACCCAAATGCAGCCCGGGAAGGCAGGCACAGAGAGGCACATCAAGTCCCGCACACCAGCAAGAAACGGCGCAAAGACCGACACCAGCAAGAAACGGCGCAAAGACCGACACCAGCAAGAAATGGCGCAAAGACAGACACCAGCAAGAAACGGCGCAAAGACCGACACCAGCAAGAAACGGCGCAAAGACCGACACCAGCAAGAAACGGCGGAAAGTCCGACACCAGCAAGAAACGGCGCAAAGACCGACACCAGCAAGAAACGGCGCAAAGACCGACACCAGCAAGAAACGGCGCAAAGACCGACACCAGCAAGAAACGGCGCAAAGACCGACACCAGCAGGAAACGGCGCAAAGACTGACACCAGCAAGAAATGGCGCAAAGACCGACACAAAAGGCTGGGGCTGCGGCAATACGCTACAAGCGTCCCCAGGGACCTCCACTGTATTGGGTGGGGCGCCACTTGGATTGGCTCACCTAGGCCAGGTGAACTCAACCCAACAATTCTCCCAAGGGTGGTGAGGTGAAAGGAGCCCAGAGGGGCCCACAACCCGTGAGACCAGCATGGGAAGGCCCACTCCTGGGGCCGGCTTACCTCATAGCTTCCAGTCACACAGCACCGCTTCTGTTCGAACATCACCGCTTCTGTTGGACCTCACCTGGGGCAGGTGTGCCTCGGTCCTCGGCTCCACGCCAGAAACAGCTCACGCCGAGGCCTGGTTTGGGATCCTCTTGAGTTTTATGAGCGGTTAGGGAGGCGTGGTCGATGACGTAGTTCGACCTCATTGGCTGTGTTGTTGAATTGAATTCACCTGGCCTAGGTGAGCCAATGCAGGTACAGCGCCCACCCAGGCGTAGCTCCCCCTGCTGGCTGGAAACCTGAACTTCTGAGCATGCAGTGAGCCTCTACTTCATGAGCCGGTAGCTCAGACCTCTGAGCTTGTGTAATGGGCCTGCCAGTCCCTATGCTAGCTCCCTAACAGGTTTTCCAGCCAAAGGTCTGCCTTCTGGGGCTGTTCTACAGAAAGCACTTGGTTCCTGACCCCTACGCATTCGGGGTGGTGGATGCCCTTGCTTCCATGCTTGCTTCTATGTAATTCTGGAATGGTCCTTGTTTCACACGGTCGGCGAGGTCAGGAATTCTGGGCTGGTTGGCTACCAGGCACAAAATAAATAGCCAACGGATTGAAATCTCAACCCCTATATTGGTTTATTATGGACCACACAGACTTGTCTTCTGGAACTTCCCTCCTCAATTTCTGAACCCTTGAACTCCTTGCCACCTCTACGTGGAAAACAAGGATTCCAAACTCCGATCACCACATCTGCCTGCCCCCCCCAGTCCCTCTGTGGTCCCCCTTGTCTTCCAGAGGTGCACTGTCAACCAGCAAAGTCGGGCCTCTCCATTTCTCAGAAGCTGCAGATTGTTACGTGACATCACCCTGTGTTTAAATGTTAGTGATTATGCTATCTAAAAAACAAATCTGAGCCAACTGGGGACAAACAAAACTCATTTCAAACACCAGCTCTGTCTCCCATAAGGTCCCGTGTACAACTGCTACAACACAACAGTGGGTCCTGCTGGGTCTCCACTAGCATCTGGGAGGAAGGCTATTTATTACCGGGAATCCTACCTTGGTCCCTTGGTGTTAATTGCAGACTCACTGGGTGACAGATTGTATGTGACACGCACCATGTTTCCCGCAGCAAACACAACACTTTGTCAAACTCCGTTTGGTATTGCTCCATCCCTCCATCATTCTCCCTAATGACAAAAATAATTAACACATTCATATAAAAGCACAGGATGAGGAGAGCTTTAATTTATTCATCTAGTTCAGGGTCCTCCCTGTTATCAATATATGACAAGTTAATGTCATATATTAATTAAAAAGCAACAGTGAAGCAATTTAGGAAACTGAAGGATTGTCATGGGTCCTGGTTGTGACAGCATGTTTTGGGCATCATGGAAGATTACAGATTTGCCTTCTGTGGTATCTCATATCCATCATCCAAAAACTACCTGCTCTTAAGGGTAGAGAGAGCGAGCTTGTCTTTGAAAAAGGTGCCTGGGTCTCTTTTCCGGTTGCCGCAGCGCTAGGAACCATGAGTACCAAAGTCTCTCGCGACACCCTCTACGAGGCGGTGCGGGAAGTCCTGCACAGGAACCAGCGCAAGCGCCGGAAGTTTTTGGAGACGGTGGAGCTGCAGATCAGCCTGAAGAACTACGACCCTCAGAAGGACAAACGCTTCTCTGGCACCGTCAGGCTTAAGTCCACCCCGCGCCCCAAGTTCTCAGTGTGTGTCCTTGGGGACCAGCAGCACTGCGACAAGCGAAGGCCGTGGAGATCCCTCACATGGACATCGAAGCGCTCAAGAAGCTCAACAAGAATAAGAAGTTGGTCAAAAAGCTGGCCAAGAAGTATGATGCCTTTTTGGCCTCAGAGACCCTGATCAAGCAGATTCCTCGAATTCTGGGCCCGGGCCTGAACAAGGCCGGGAAATTCCCTTCCCTGCTGACCCACAATGAGAACATGGTGGCCAAGGTCGACGAGGTGAAGTCCACCTTCAAGTTCCAGATGAAGAAGGTGCTGTGTCTGGCAGTGGCAGTTGGCCATGTGAAGATGACAGATGATGAACTCGTGTACAACATCCACTTGGCTGTCAACTTTTTGGTTTCGCTGCTGAAGAAGAATTGGCAGAATATCCGTGCTTTGTACATTAAGAGCACCGTGGGGAAACCCCAGCGCCTGTACTAAGCTACGGTTCAATAAACTTTATTGTTCCTGTTAAAAAAAAAAAAAGAAAGAAAAAAGTGCCTGGGTTTGGTAGCTGCTCACAGGATGGCAGGTGTAACGTATTATGAGAATTTAACAAGGCTCTGAGAAGACGGTTATTGGAAGTTCTGGCTGGAGGGCAAGGCCATGACTCCTGAAAGATTCTGGATCCAAAAGTCAAGTCAGAACTGGATGCCACAGACTTTCTCAATCCAGCCCTCTTTGCCCCTCCCCTAAGGCCAATACATTTCTTTTTTTTTTCTTTCATTATTTATTTATTTATTTTAATCGTTTTATTGGGGCTCATAAGGCTCTTATCACAATCTGTACATACATCAATTGAGCAAAGCACCCTTATACATTCGTTGCACTCATCACTCTCATAATTCACCTTCCACTTGGGTTCCTGGAATCAGCTCGGTTTCCCTTTTTTTCCCCCCATCCCCCTCCCTCCCCGATCCCACCCCTGGTCCCTTGATAATTTATAAATAATTATTACATCTTATCTTACACTCCCCGGCGTCTCCCCTCACCCGCCTCCCCCTTGCCAATCTCCCAGAGAGGAGGTTACAAATAGATCTCTGAGATCGGTTCTCCCTTTCTACATGCCCTTCCCTCCTGGTGTCGCCACTCCCACAGCTGGTGTTGAGGGGTTCGTCTGTCCTAGATTCCCTGTGCCTCCAGATCCCCACTGCACCGCTGTACATCCTCTGGTATAACCAGGTCCGCAAGGCAAGGTAGGATTGGGGTCATGATGATTGGGAGGGGAGGAAGCGTTCAGGAACTAGAGGAAGGTTTTGAGTTTCATTGTTGCTACACTGAACCCTGAGTGGCCCATCTCCTCCTCACTACCCCTCTGGAAGGGGGTCCAGCTGTCTACAGGTGGGCGTTGGGTCCCCATCATGCACTCCCCCTCTTTCACGGTGATGTGATTCTCACCACCACCCCACCTTTGATGTTGGAGACCTGGTCTCCTCTGTCCTTCATGATCACCTATGTTGGTGTGCTGCTTCCGTGTGGGCTCGGTTGCTTCTGGGCTAGATGGCCGCTTGTTTGCGTTCAAGCCTTTAAGTCCCCAGACGCTACATCTCTCAGTAGCCGGGCACCATCCGCCTTCTTCACCACACTTGCTTATGCACACTTTCGTCTTCAGCCATTATGTGAGAGAGGTGATCACACAATGATTGTTTTTGTTCCTTTGTATCTGCTACATGGTCCATTCAACACCTTGTATTCGCTTAGGCCGTGTGCTTCTTCTCTGTGGGCTTTGTTGCTTCTGAGCTAGATGGCCGCTTATTTGCCTTCAAGCCTTTAAGACCCCAGACGCTATATCTTTTTTTGATAAGCCGGGCACCATCAGCTTTCTTCACCACATTTGCTTACACACACGGCTGTCTTCAGTGATCATGTCGGGAAGATGGGTATCCTGCAATGGCTGCTTAGCAGGGCGAGGTGCTATTGTATTGGGGGATTATGCATGAGGAGGCCCAATGTCCATCTGCTACCCTACTACTGAACCTATAAATATATGCATATAAATCTATTGCCCCCATAATCATAAATATGTTTACATATGTACATGTCTGTATTTAGGCTTCTCTGTATGCACTTTGCCTCCTACTCCTTTCCTCTATTTCCTTTCGCTTTCCTCCCGACCCATTACCATGTTTAGCCTTCATTCTGGATTCAGTAGTTCCTCTCAGTTACCTTGCTCTTGGTCACTCCCTTCCAGTCCTCCCCTCCCCTCCCTCCTCTGGTTTTGAACCATTCGCTGTTCCCTTGTCCCTGTGTTGGGCGACACCTCCTCCCTTCCCCTACCTCCCACGCTCTCATGTCCCTCCAGGACCGTTGGTCCTGTTGTTTTCTTCTCTCATTATTTGTCCAGCCTATCTTGTCTAGGTGGACCTGCTGACATAGTAATACGTGCATACAAATGGATATGACTTTGACTGCGCCCAAGTGGCCCATAAGAACATGGCTTTGACAGAAGCAACATCGACACGCTGATAAGCAGAAAAGCCACTAACATACAAAATTTACTGGGTAAAAAAACAAAACAAGTTTAAAAAGACTAAACAAAAAGATAGCAAATATTAAAAGAAAAAATTGCTAGTAGTTCAAGGTCCTTTCATTGGCCTTCAGGAGTGTTTTCTAGGTGTAGCTTGTGAGGCGCCACGTCCTGGCCCAGAAGACCATCCTTTCTACTCCCTCGGGCTCCCTTTGCTCTGCTTCCTCCGCTGCTCCATTGCATGTCCCCAGTGTTTGCCTCAGTGTGGCGGGGTCAGCTCAGTTGCCCATCCCCCATTGTGTCTCAGGTGCTGTCCCGCGTAGGGCCATGTGTTGGTGCAGGATGTCATATCTCGTAGTGTGGTCAGCTGAATGGTCCTCTCTGTATGATGGGCTCTTCTAGCTGGTCTATCGACTTTGGGCTTGGTGGACCCAGGTGTACTCCACTATGTCCTTTCTCCTTCTTTTGTTTCAGCTTCCTTCTGGATGTGGTGTGGTGGGTCAGTTCCTTTCCCACTCCAGACGATCTATTTTTGTTTTCTGTGGTATTCCCTTCGAGTGTGGGGGTCGGCCTAATTCTGGTTTGGGCCGGCTTGTCGTCCAGCCTCTTTGTGTAGACCTCTGTACTTTGCGTTGTCCTCCTTGTTTGGTGTGTCGTGTTGGGGTCCGTATGCATGTTCCAAATCTGTGGGGACATAACCGATACTCTCCCCCGGGTGGGTTAGTACCCTGCCCCCCCCATACCATCCATTCGGATTCTCCCCCTCCCGGTTCTCCCTCTCCCTACCCCACTACCCCTTCTTTATGCTGGGCTCTTATGTACCTCCCTAGGTGTGGCCTGTCCTCCCTCCAACTATCTATGCTTCCTCCCGTTTATTGTGGGATGGATGTTTATTCTTCTATTTCTGTCATGCTGATTGTACTTACCTCAGGGGACTCATGTTGTACCTGTCCCTTTGGGTCTGGCTTACCTCGCTTAACATAATTCCTTCCAGCTCTTCCCATGAAATAACGTGTTTCATGTGCTCATCGGTGCTTTTCAGTGCTGCATAATACTCCATTGTGTGTATGTGCCAAAGTTTGCTAATCCACTCGTCTGTCGATGGAAACTTAGGCTGTTTCAAAGTCTTTGCCATTGTGAATTGTGCCGCAATAAACATTAGAGCGCATATGACTGGTCGTGTTTTATTTGCTGCTTCAACCGGGTATATGCCCAGTAGAGGGATGGCTGGGTCATGAGGTAGATCAATTTCCATTTTCTTTAGGTATCGCCAGATTGCTTTCCACAGTGGCTGTACAAATGTACACGACCACCAGCAGTGGAGGAGGGTTCCTACTTCACCACAGCCCCTCCAACACTTGTTGCTCTCTGATTTACTGATCTGGGCTAGCCTCAGGGGTGTTAGGTGGTATCTCATGGTTGTTTTGATTTGCATTTCTCCTATGGCAAGGGACTTCGAGCACTTTCTCATATGTTTATTGGCCATATTGATCTCCTCTCTAGTGAAAGTTCTTCTCATTTCTTTTGCCCACTTCCTTAGGGGGTTAACTGTTTTCCTCTTTTTGCAGGTCACGATGGTGTTGTAGATTTTAGTAATGAGCCCTTTGTCTGATGTGTCATTACTAAAAATCTTCTCCCAGTCTGTGGGTTGCCTTGTCACCCTCTTGGCAAAGTCTTTCGAGGTGCACATGCATTTTATTCTTATTAGATCCCATTTGTCGATTTCCAATTCACCTGTGTGTGTCCCCTTCCCTGTTGCAGTGAGCCTATGTGCTCCCTGGGCCAGTACTCTGAGATTAGTCCCAATTCCCTCCTTAATGGTCCTGATGGTTTGGGGTTTGACTTCTAGATCTGTGATCCACCTTGAGTGTATTCTTGTGCATGGGGTGAGGTAGACGTCTTATTTCAACTTTCTACATGTGGATATCCATTGTTTCCAGCACCACTTATTAAAGAGGGCATCTGCTTCCCACTTGACATTTTTGGAACCCTTGTCGAAGATCAGTTGTCTATATGCTGATGATTTTACTCCTGGGCTTTCTATTCTTTTCCACTGGTCTGAGTGTCTATCATTGTGCCAGTACCATGCTGTTTTGACCACTGTAGCTGTGTAGTAGGCATTGAAATCAGGTAGGGCGAGTCCTCCAATTGTGTCCTTCTTCTTGAGGAGTTCTCTGCTAATTCTGGGTTTCTTCCCTCTCCATATGAAGTTGGTGGTCAGTTTTTCCAATTCTTTGAAGAAGGTTGAGGGTAATTGGATTGGTATAGCAGGCCAATACATTTCTAAGGGTTATGGATTCTACTTCAGAATCGTTCTCAATCTCAATCCCAGGGCCCTCTTCACCATTGCTGGCTAGACCTGTTCACCTCTTGCCATATATGTGTGTGTGTGTGTGTGTGTGTGTGTGTGTGTATCACACACACACACACACACACACACACACATATGGGTTTATTGTAAGTCTGGGTCTGTAGGTTTCTCGGGTGGGAAATGTCTCGGTCCTTGGCTACACACTAGAAAGAAATTCACACCAAAGCCTGGTTGGTGATCCGAGTGGGTTTATATACAGGAGAGAAGAAGGTTCCGGCGTTACAGTAAACTGAACACGGGCACCCTCATGACACTGCACACCCAGCCCTGCTGAGCGGAAGGCAGAGAAGCAGCTGAAGGGAAGGTTCCAGCCTTTTAAGGGCTTTCAGCTGTGAGGCGTCAATTAAGATCTCCTGGCTTGGCCTTGAATTGGTGCATGCCCTTTAGCCTGCATTGGCTTCCAACCTCCTGTAGGGGGGCCCCTAAGCATGGAGAGGAAAAACCCCTTGTCTTGCTACCTAACAGGTCTACATTCCTGTATGGTTACATTGAGATGGAAGTAGCCCCTTTAGACAGCCTGTGAGGTTCACCAGGAGCCACAGGCCCCAGCGTTCCCTGTTACCACCTTAAACCTTAAACTACTGTTGGAGTTTATATTATTTGTGCGGGTCTGTGGACATGGAATGTTTCCATGCCAGACCCTGAAGTTGCACAAATAAGCATCCAGAACAGAACTCATACAGGCTCTAATAAGATGCTCAGATGCTTCTTGCTAGGATGAGAATTCATCGAAGTTTGTGAGCAGTTCAGATCTTGTAAGGGAGAACAGGTCAGTAGTGTATCCAGAGAAGAGAGCAAAGGTCAGGGGAAAGGGAGGAGGCCCACAGACATCTGTGCTCTGTGTTTGGCCACAAGACAAGAAACCAGGTCTCCCTGAAAAAGAAAGCAGAACAGCAAGTCCCTCGGAACTAGGACATCTTTAAACCTGACCTATACAACACTCGGCTCAGGGAGGCGCCTTGGAAAACCGTAAAAGCCCGAAAAGAGGGACAAGGAGGAAGCCCAAGTCTTTGGTTTTCCCTGCTGTGCTTTCAGTGTTGAAATGTCTGTGCACGGAGCCTTTGAAATTTCAGAATCAGAGAGTGGATTCATAAGCCAAGCTCCTGCTTTATTCTTCAATGCATTTTAGCCCAACTCCTCCTTGGTGACACATGCAACAGAAATTCTGGACTTAGGAGCCACTTGGTCCTTGGACACTAGGAGATTACAGTGGAATCTGAAATAGGGCTCTAACCACCAACTGGACTGGCCTAGGAAGCCCAAGTATTCAGTCTCCCAAACACCAACCTCCCGTTGCTCTTCATCTGCCTCCACCTTGTTCAGCTTTAGTTGTCCGTGGAAGCGTTTGGCACCCATCTGATGCTTCAGAACCCAGAAAGGTAAAACTGGGATTCAAATGAAACAAGATGTGCCC
Organism: Tenrec ecaudatus; assembly: GCF_050624435.1. Lineage (NCBI taxonomy): Eukaryota > Metazoa > Chordata > Mammalia > Afrosoricida > Tenrecidae > Tenrec > Tenrec ecaudatus. The sequence continues at coordinate 67,639 of NW_027457993.1, read as the reverse complement.
GGGGCTCCTCATGGCATTTGTCACCTTCAGTTCCCTCTTCGGACGCAGATGTGGCAAGGTTCACAAACAAGCTTTACCAGAAAGAACAGCCTGCTTCCAAGTGAGAAAAAGCCCTTTACACATGAGTTCCTGAGGTCAGCCCAGCCCTGTGCGCCCCCCACCCCTCCCAGAGTCCCCTGCTCTCCGGCGAAGCATTAAAGCAAGTGGAAGCAGAGATTTGCTCAGAATAAAAAATCATTTTTCACAATAGCATGCCACATTCTGGATGGCAATCACGGCTGTACAAACCGTATCCATCCCCAGTCATAATGTTGCCGCCTCAGTGACCACACACACACATTGTGTGGCGAGACTCAGAGTCTATTCCATTTGTGATCAATTGTTTCCTCCCTCTCCACACTTGGCACTTAGGAGACATGCTCTCTGGAGGCGATTAAGGCTTGTCTTGTGGCCAATAATCATCTCCTACGCCTTCCTTTCCAGTCACTAATTTGATGTCTTCACTCAAAGAAATGCCCATAAGTTGAGGTTTCAGAGGAGAGCTCCTTGAGCTCCCCAGACAACAAGGGGGCCGAGTGTCACCGTCATTATCCTGAGCTGGGAGGGAACACTAGTGTTCCGGAGGCTGGGAATCCGTCACTGCCTGCCCATCGCACAGACAGAGCAGGTGCTGGTTATAATTGCTTCTAGACGTCCTGCCATGCTCAGTTGAACGTCAAAGCCATAAACGCTGCCAGACTACAATAAAACTGGAGTACGCAGACATTTCTGCATCACTGCCGGGTGAAAATACACTGAGTGGAGTTGGATGAGATGGCAGCAAGCGCTTAAGGAGGGGGTGCTGTGGGAATACCAACAAGATGACTGCCAGTCTCCGTTTCCTCCTCTCCTCTGCTTTGTGTTTTCTTTCAGGACCAGAAGAAATGATGCATATGTAAGGATAAAAAATTTTCCATTTCCAGAGGAGTTTTCCACCCCCCAATCTACCCGCAGCCTCCTTTGAGCAAGCCAGTAAAAGCTTTTTTTTTTATTTTTTTAAACCTGCCTTCTCACTATGGCAATTTCCGGAGCTGCTATGTGGCTGTGTTTAAAAGTCTCCCTTGGGATCCAGAGTGCAATCCATATCACAAAGGCATCCTCCCAGTCCCAAATAGCAATGCAACCTCAATTCAGAAGGTTGTTCTTGTTTCCATAGACCCAGAATGGAGTTTAAGCTGTTGATCTTGACTGTGGTTGTCGCGTCAGCCTCTCATGGGCACCTCATGGGCAGTGGAGCAAACTGTGCCTATCTGTGCTACCACCAGGACTGGGAGAGGAAGCCAACAGTGGTGGGCCATAGGTCAATGTGTGGATGGGGATGATCAGGTCTTTCTTCATTATTCTGTTTCAGTCTGGAAACACCACTGAAGCCTGCTCAGTGTCATAGCAACACACAAACCTTCACTGACAGTCTCGGGCACATTGGCTGCAAATCAAACCCGGGTCTTCCCGGTGAAAGTCGATGAGAGGTCTACCACTGAAGCACCGTGGCCCTCACCTCAAACCAGGGCAGTCATTTCCGGAGTTCAAACCAGACCACAATGCAGGATGACTGAGATTGCCACCAGAATCTGATACTGATGCAGAAAAAAACCTAACTACCATTTTATTGACTCCCAATAGGACAAAGATCTGCCCCTTTGGGGTTTTGAGACTTTAAATCCTTACAGCAGGGGTCGCAACCTGTGGGTCGCGACCCCTTTGGGGATCAAATAACCCTTTAACAGGGGTCATCCAATTCATAACGATAGCAAAATTACAGTTATAAAGTAGCAATGAAAATAATTTTATGGTTGCAGGTGACCACAACATGAACTGTATTAAAGGGTGGCGGCATTCAGAAGGTTGAGAACCATTGCCTTACAGAAATAGACAACCTCATATTTCTCCCACGGACGGGCTAGTCAGTTCAAACCCTTGACCTTGCGATTAGCAGGTTAATGCATAGTCCACTACACCACCAGGGCTCCTAATGATATAATAAGAGATACTATTGTTAGATCTCTCGTGGGAGAAATATACCTCAGTCCTTGGCTTCGCGAGAGAAAGAATTCACTCCGCAGCCTGGATTGTGATCCAAGTGAGTTTTTTGAGAGAAGAAGTTTCAGGTTTACACAGGCACCTCAGGGCCCCTCACCCCTGCACAGCTTGCCTAGAAGCTGCTGGAGAGAAAGTCACTACGTGGGCTCCAGGATCCTGCCTTTTCTTTCTTTTCTTTTTTTTTGAAATCGTTTTATTAGGGGCTCATACAATTCTTATCACAATCCATACATACATCAATTGTGTAAAGCACATTGTACACTCACTGCCCTCATTATTCTCAAAACATTTGCCTCCACATAAGCCCTTGGCATCAATCAAGTCCTCATTTTTACCCCTTCCTCCCCGCTCCCCCATCCCTCAAGAAACCTTGATAATTTGTGAGTGGTGATATTGGGAGGGTAGCGGGAGGGTGGATTGGAAAGAGGGAACCGATTACAAGTATCTACATGTGACCTCCTCCCTGGGGGACGGACAACAGAAAAGTGGGTGAAGGGAGACATCGGAGAGGTCAAGATCCTGCCTTTTCAATTCCTCCATAGGGAGGCATGGTTGATGGTCCTGGTCAACCCCATTGGCTGGATTGAATTCACCTGGCCCAGATGGGCCAATCCAGATGTAACACCCACCTAGGTGTACCACCCCTTCCTGGCCGGAAGTTTGAACCTGAGCATATGTAATGGATGACCCAGTCCCTATGCTAAGCTACCTAACAGTATTTGCAAGATGCCGAGCAATGTTCTAAGCTTTTTGTATATAATAATTCAATTATTTCACTTAACAAGCCTATGTGTGGACTCTATTCTTGCCTCATTTTACAGATGAAAAATCAGTGGCACAGGATGATAAAGTCATGAGCCTATGACCACACAGTGAGGAAGTGGAAAGGAGAGATTTGAACCCAGGCTGCAGAGCCCATGCCTTGGGTGCCTACAGCGCCACATAGGACACAGGAAAGCATGGAGCAGACTCGGCATAAGACCTTAGGGAGTTGGGAGGACTGTGCATGCATGTATGTGCTAGGACTGCATGAGAGTAGCTGCTACTCAGATCCAGAAGAGAATACAAGGCTATTGCAAAAATTATTTTTGCCAAAAGAGGGTGGAATTCTGCATCTTGTGCGAAATCCCCCAACCTGCACATGGCACAGCTACTTCAGAAGGTTCCCAACAATGTGTGCTGTGCGGCAAACCAAACTGAGCTCAGGGGGAGCTGGTCTGTGGGTTTTGTTAGCCAGAAGGTGAGCAGTTTGAACTCACCAGCCACCACTCCAAGGGAGAAAGAGGAGGCTTTCTGCTCCCATGGACTTACAGTCTTTGAAGTGGCAGAGAGCATTTCCAAGCGGCCTATGATTAGGATCTAGGAGGGTGAGGGTGGATGGAGTTGGTTGAGACCTGGCTTCAGGGCATTTCCCAGAAGGGCTTCCTGCAGTGACTCTGCCTTCAGGAATGTCTGGTGACCCTGAGGGCAGCAAAGTCCTAAGCACACTCAGGCAGTGGTTCTCAACCTTCCTAATATAGGTCCTCTTGTTGTGGTGACCCCCTGACCATTAAATGATTTTCTTGCTACTTCATCACTGTAATTTTGCTACAGTTATGAATTGGACGAGCCCTGTGAAAGGGTCATATGACTCCCAAAGGGGTCGCAACCCACAGGGTGAGAACCACTGCACTAAGGGTTCCCCTTCCGGGCAGCTCTACCAGTGTCTGATGTGCATAGTTCTGTGAGGTGAGAGAAATGAACTTAGTGTCTGCTTCTGGTGACAGTTGATGTGGGTGGGCTTTCTCCCTATGTCAAATCCCTCTCAAGCCATTTGTCACCACAACATAAAGCAAGAAGAGGAGGCAGCATAGCAGGACGGCAAGCAGAACAAAGATTGAATAAACACAATTCACTTCAATCATGAATCGGGTGCCCTTGAGATGTGAGGAAGACCCCAGTCTAGTGACATTAGATCAGGTTTAGGGATTGAGTGATGGGACCCTCTTGGCTCCCCTCAGACCCTATCTTGCTTTCCCACTGACCCTGCCCCTTACATCGTGATTGGTCCTTATTCCAGCATGATGGTTGGTTTCATAATCACGACATGTGGGAATGTGTTAGTCGATAGGTTATACAGGCACAGTCTCTGGAATGGGTAAGTGAGGAGGCGCGACTGGTGACATGACTGGTGGAATGGATCATGTGAAGTGATTTGAGATCGTTGTTCAGACCTAATAGGTCATCCAGGCCTCTAGTTGATCCTGGCAGTACTCTAGTTTAAGGAAACAGAATGTTAGGCATTTAAGTCATATTTGAGCTTAAATTTTGAGCAATAGGCTGTGGCTCACAGTGAGAGTCTATGTGGAGACCCTAAATCCATTTTGAGGGGCCACACATTCAGCCACCATTGAGTTCCTTCCTACTGCTGACTGGCAGTAGAAAGCTTGTCCATCAGGCAGTGTGCTTGCGTCCACTCCCCGGGCCAGACTCAGCGATATACGGTCGTGTGCACATCCCAATGAAGGTCCCGCTCATGCTCTCACAGGCCCTCCCGCAACTCCATGAATTGATCCGTCTTCAGGGACAGTTTTGTGACAAAGGTGTTTGTTTTCCATGTCTCATTTAAGCTTTCAGGAGCTCAGGTGGTGATGCTGGATAGTGTTGGACTATTAACAGCAAGGTCGCTGGTTCAAAGCCACTAGTCATTCCACAGGAGAAAGATGAGGTTATTGCTTCCTGTAAAGGTAGCAACTTCAGGATCCCTACACAGAGTCACTATGAGTCAGAGTCAGCAGGACAGAATGGGTGTCATTTTATTTAAGTAACTGTGGCTGTGGGTCCTTCCGACACCATTGGGGCCTCATGCGGATGCTCTCCTTCATCCAGAACAGCGGTTTGTGCCTTTTTCTTGTGTAAAACATAGCAAAGGAGTTCCTAATAAAATATAGTTGAATTGGGAGTCTTTTTTCCCTCAAACAAAGTAAATCCATAAATAGAAATGAGACTATGGTGCTAATAACCAGTTGGAGAGTTGAGAGAGCTGAACTCTCAATCCTGATAGAAACCCATTGTGACTTTAAAAACTTGCTCAAGGTCATCCATAGCCTATGAGGTTGAGTTGAGCAGACACAAAACAGATGTGTTGGGGAGTAATTGTGTACATTAAGTAAACAATTTATCTTTCTAAAGATTCTGTCTAAAACTTACTTTAAATAGTAAGTTTTCCCCTGGGCTAGGGAAAGGTCAGGGAGCTTAACCCCCTAGTATCCACCCCCTCTCAGCATTCATCATGTTAGGCCAGAGGAGCCAAATCACACCCACTACCCAGGGAGCACTGCTTCCAAAAGCCCATTGCCTGTGCCGGGGCAGAGGGCAGGTACCCGGACCAGAAATGCTGACGGAGTGGAACCAGCGGGCTCAGCCCCCAGCTTCCTGAGAGAGCAGCTGTGATGGTTCACTTTTGGAAAAATGTCAATGCATGACTTGGGCAGCACGAAAAGCAGATGTGCAGAGGTTGTTCGCTGTATTCCAGAAGTTCCCACACTCTCCGGAGGCTCCTTGGCTCAATGGCAGGAAGCCGTTGGTGGCTTCCACCTTCAATCCCAAAAGGCCACTGCCGTCCAGTGGATTCCAACCACAGTGACCCTATATGGAGTTTTCAAGACTGTAAATCTTCATGGGAGCCAGCAGTCTCATTGTCCTCCTTGGGACAGGGAGCTAGCAGCCCGTTTCACCTCCAGCACCCCTTCCTCTCTAATTCTGGATCCAGTCCCTCCAAATATCCTGCCCTGCCCTTGTCTAGGCTTCTTAAATGCGTTCCATGCTGCTTATGTTAGTCTGGGTGCCTTAGCGAAACAAATCCACAGAAACGCGTATGTATAAGAGAGAGTTTTATGTAAAGGGTGAGTGCACATCAAGAAAACATGCCCACATTTGCTTATGCACCCGCTTTGTCTTCAGCGATCATGTTGGGGTAGGCTGGTGTGCTTTTTCCATGTGGGCTTTGTTGTTTCTTAGCTAGATGGCCCCTTGTTTATCTTCCAGTCTTTAAGACCCTGGACACTATATCTTTTGATAGCCGGGCCCCAGGGTGCTTAACCAATACACCACAAGGGTTCATTAGCATGTGACTTATCTCCTGCCATTCACACTAGATGCTCAAAATAGCAGGAAACCAGGTTTCTCCTTTGTGGACACACCAGGTACTGACAGAACCAAGAACAGAGACATGCTTAGTTATATATCTTGACTATCATTAGCATATTATATGCCAGGCAATCTGTAAGCCTTCGCTCCCCTGACCTCTCACAGCCTCGGTAAATTGAAGCTAATAAAAGTAGTGCTCTCACAAGCTTGGTAGGAGATTAAACAACTCACATAAGGGTACACAGCCTATCAACGAGGAGGCGAGATGAGGCAGTGTGTGGCTGCTGAACCCACACCCTTCACAACACCTCCATTAAAATGACTGAGGGCTATGAGGAACCAGACAGAAGCAGGTTCACAGCCCAGATTGAGTCAATTTAACTGCCTATTGTGCCTGACCCTTCTATCTCTGATCTTAGAAATGGGGTTAACAACAACAAAACACTGTAGAAGAAATGTCCAGCAGATGACAGGCACGCGATTAAACAACAAAAAATAAATCACTTAAGTTGAAATTCGAGCTCCTGGAAACCCCTCACATGCGTGCAGAGAAGGATTGGGCCCCATGTGGTGTTTCCAGTGCCCCCGTCCTTCCCCCCTAAAATGAGCAGTTGATAAGGTAATGCCTGGATTGTCCCAAGCCCCAGACTGTGGAGAACTAAAGGAAAACCCAGCATTATGAATCTTTGAGCACAGCCCTGCTGGGAAACCGCCCTGCAGTCACTTGTTGAAGACTGGAGGAGGGACAAGAGTAGGGAGAAGAACGAGGACTGAATGTGACACATAAGCAGGGGTGGCCTACATTCCATAAAGGAAAAAACTCAAGGTCTGCTTTTCTGGTGCCGGAAAGTTAAAACCCATCTGGTGCAGTTGAAAAGGTGTGTGTGTGTAGTGGGGGGGGGGTGTTAGGGAGGAGGGGCGATGAGTCCAAAGGATGAACTCCATCTGCAATTGTGTCCTCAACTGCTTTCCCCTGCTAGCCACACGATATTTGTGGCTGGCCTGCCCTGCTTTTGTTATCAAGCCCAGAGAGGGCAAGAGACTAGCTCGAAGTCATACTGCAAGTTGGCAGCAGAATCAGGCCGAGAACTCTGGATGCTTAGAAAGCTTCACACAGACCTGAGAAAGTACCAAGGGAAGACCTGTTCGCTAACTGGGCAGCACTCACTGCATGCCAGCGCTGTTCCAGTGCCCCAGCCAGGGCATTGCTCCCTGTGTCCGTGTGTCTTCAGTGATGCACACAGGTGACGGATTGGCTTTTAATAGCATGCTTGGAAGGTTGAGGCCACCCAGCGGCACGTAGAAAGAAGGGCCTGCAAATCTACTTCAGACCAAGCAGCCTTTCAAGACCCTGGGGAGCACAGTTCTTCTTGGACACACAAGGAGGCCAGGAGTTGAAGTTGATTCCATGATGTAGTTGATTCCATGGTTCTAGCTATACCTAGAGTCACATCCAAATTCATGTTTATATCTCTTCACTCCATGGGGTGTTCATGGCTCCAACTCTTCTGAAGCAGACCACCAGGATTTTGTTTAAGAGGCCTCTGGATAGGTTTGAACTGCCAACCTTTTAGTTTGTAGCTGAGTGCTAAACAACTTGTGCCATGCAGTGTGCTAAGCTCAGAAACTCAGTCGGTGCTTCATGATCTCAGTTGGAATTATAGAGAGGGTCAGTGATGACCCATTGACTGCTGGGTAATTGTTGATGTAGTCTCCCTGTGCAGACATGTAAAGTACCTGAAAACTTAAAATCCAACTCATTGAGTGCATCATCCTGCCGTGCGCCAGCCCAGCAGCATGCTCTGCTGGGGACATTTGGCCATGCCTGGAGACATTCTGAAGAAGGGAGTCCCACTGCCATCTAGTGGGCTGAGACCAGGGATGCTCGCTTAGCATCCTGGTGCAGGGAACAACACAGCCCCACAAGAAGGATGTTGGCCAAAATGTCAGCAGAGCTGCCACTGGGAAAATGGTCTAGTCCAAGCGCTGACCTTCGTAGGGGAAGAAAGCCAATCCAGAGCAGCTAAGTGACCTGCTGTGGGTTGCACAGCCTGATTCCAAGCCCAGTACTATACCCAAAGCTGTTACCACGCCCAAAATTAAACAGCAATAGCTGCCCAAAGGCCTCTTAGTTTGAGGACCAAGTAAGACAGTAAATGAGAAAGCCCTTTGACAAATGTGGCATGCTGCACAAACATGAGATGTTATTACCCAGGATCTTTTGATATATGTAAATAGATCTTGTACCAGGTCAGTTAATTTTCCAACTGCTCTATCTGAGCTTTCAGATGGCAGCACCTCTGTCCAACCCAGGAAAGGACTCCTGTGCATGCTGAGCAGCCCTGGAAAGCCTCATGCCTGGCTTCTCCCACCCCTCAGCTAATCTCCAAATGATTAATAAGGGCTCTCACTATGTTGTGGCTCCCAGCTGACAGATACTAGGCTATCAATGCATTCGTATCACCTCCTTCATGCCAGAGGGACTCAGTTATTCGAGGGGTTCCAAGGAGGACCCAGCCTGAAAGAGAAACGGGCGAGAGAGAGGAGCGAGACCAAGCAGATTCTTGTCAAGGTCTGAGTTTATTGCTACACAAGCCTCTCTATAAAGGGTGAGGCAAACAAGGGAGTTCAAAGGGGAGATAAAAAAAAGGAAGGGCGGGGGTGTAGAGCACACAGGGCAGGCGGCCGCAAGTCTGCAGTTGGAATGTCCGGTGCTGGAGCAGACAAGGGTGGGCCATCTGGTGTGTGTCAGGGTAGAGATAAGGTTGAGGTGACGTGGCTTTAGCCCTGCTGGGCAGGCAATATGGCCTTGGTTTTGTCAGGCTGATTATGTCCGGTTCCCAACATGAGAGAAGCCAGGAATATCTCCTCTCACAACTGTGCAGCAAACGAGATCAGATCTCCCAATCTGATTTTCAGCCCTCCTGTCTTTCCAAGTGAAGTGGATGGTCCATTTCACGTTGTCTCAAGTCTTTGCACATTGCATGCCAACATTGCGACACAGGGCGCGGCTGTGGGTCTTAGTAGACAAAGCCCCCACCCAGAACCCTGCCCCCAGAGCTCCTTAGTCACCCTTCACAACGCAGGTCCAGGCCGGGCTCCACACTGCAAGGCGATCAACCCTGACCCTCCAGTGTGGCCGTCCTCACACGCTCCCACATCCACCTAGAAGGACTGGAGATGAGAGATTCCGGAAGCTCCCTGCCTCATCTGCCTCCCTCCCCAGAGTGACAGAGCAACTGTAACTGATTAGGCAGGATGCAGCCTCATTCCCAGTCCCCACCCTCTCTGGGAAAGCAGGGCTGTCTGGCACCTCATCCAAGGCCTTTCCCCTGTGATCTCATTACTGAGTAGCTGCTCCTCTACCACCCACCTCCGTCACCTCATCTAAATACAGGGGAGATGAGTATGTCTTCTTTGCTGCTCCTTCCCTGAGTCCACCCCAGGAGCTCCCTGAACAGATCATCAATCACTTCTCATTACACCTGCAGCAGCCGTCAGATACTGCTGAACAGAGACAGGCGCCTCCCCTGCTGCTGCCAGGCTCCAGTGCACATGTGCACACACACGTGCACACACATTGTACAGGCCCACTCACATGGACACACAAGCATGCACACCCATGTGCACAAACTTTGTTCAGAGGTGGGAATTCTGCCCATTTTAGCCTCTAATATTGCAATCAGAGAGTGATAGAACAATGAAAGATGAAGGTGGATGAAGGAAGATCTATTTATTCCCTTACTTGTTACATAACCATTCAGGGCTCTTTTTTTATCCGTACAAACACACCACCACCACCATCAACAATCATCAAGTAGCTGTCATGTATGCAGTGCTGCCCTATTCAAGGCGGTGCTGAGTATGTGAGGAGGATTCTCTCTAAAGCACAGCTCTGAGGAAGTCTGTCTCCTTCGCACTTTTACACACGCTGGGAGAGGAGCCTGCAGGAGGCTCCGTGCGTTGGGTGAAGCCACACGATGAGTGAGGAGACCGAGTGTGAAGCCAGGGGAATGAGAGCGCAGAGTTCACCACTTCACCACCATGCTGGTGTGCACAATCGATGAAAGGGTGGCTGCCAGCTGCAGGACAGAAAAAAAGTAAAGCATGTAACTTGTGGTTTTAGCTCTGGCTTACTTCCAAAAGGAATTGTTTTTGTTGTTCTAAAAAGCTTTATACCAAAAAAAAAAAGAAAGCTTTTTACCTCTATAAAAACAAAAGGCTACTGCTGTCAAGCACCTTCAGACTCAAGCCAGAGGAGAGCTCTCCCAGTGGGCTTCCAAGCTGTAAATCTTCACAGAAACACAGTACCTCCTGTGGAGTAGCTGGTTGGTTCAAGCCAGCAACCTGGCAGTTAACAAGTATGTCCCTTGTACCTGTAATACCTGTATAAAGTGTATTAAATATGAACTACTCCTGGTGTGTAATTTTAAATTGAATTATTGTGCCTGGAACTTTTTTTTAAATAGCTAAGAACGGTGAAATCAGACTCCTTTAGATGTTATGAGAAGAATAGACACTACACAGGGCTTGGACCCAACCCAGCTTAATTCAAAGGAAGGCAGATTTATTTTCTTCTGCTTCCCAGAAGGTTCCTCAGCAGAACGTTTAGCTATGGAAATTGTTTAGCTATGGAAAAGAGCAATCTCCTCTTGGGAAGATTCTGGTAGAAAGGGGCTTTGGTTACATATCCAGCTCAACCCAGCCCCAGAGCCCTCGTCATGTTTTATTTTGTTTTGCCCTTGACACTGATTGTCTTGGGAACTGTGGCCCCCGAGCAATGGCCAGGAAGTCAGGTCTTCTTGATGTAAATCCTCTAATATCCCCTACAATGATTTTCAGTGCCAATGGTAAGGCCCGCCTAGTGGCTGCCACATGCCCCTGAGCAGACACGTCAGAGCAGATGAGAGCATGAGACAGCATTTAAGAGAATGGTAGGCTGGCCTTGACTTAGCTGTTTGGCCTCTCCTCAGAAGTCATTTGTGACACTGACTGTCATGGGTTTCATTAAGAACAAGTCTATCTCTACCAAAGAAAACTGCAAGGTAAGAGGACTTTCAGCTCCAGCTACATATGTCTCCAAACTTACTTACATATTGTCCTGTTTTCAGAAGAAAAAAAATTTACTCAGTGCCTCCCGGGCAAATAAAAACTTTGGTACTACAACCTACAATCCCAGATAAAGTGTAGGTATCTGCTTTGGCAGCTCCCCTGGATCGAGCTGCTCCAGTAGCTCTCCACAAAAACCCTGTGAAGAGATGATCAGGCAGGATAGCCTAGTCTGTTCTGCAGAAAGAAGCTACCCCTGGAACCTCAGTGGCTTAAAATCTAGAAGTTTATTCTTGTTCATGCAAATTCTGACACTGGAAGGGCAATTCTACAGGGTGTTTGTCCTGCACACCGTCCGTCAGTGATTCGGGCTGCTTCACAAATATGGTGCCACCAGATCAAAAGGTGGATTCCAGGTCATCACAGAAGAGGAAGAGAGAAGTGGGGGTTGTGGATCAGTCTTTACATGCTTTGACACTTTAGTTGACATAGATCGCTGGATAGGGCTGCTTATATAAAGGTTATCAGTTCAAACCACCTAGCTGTACCACAAAAGGAAGGAGTCATCTGTTTTCATAAAGGGTACAGCCTAGCCAACCTCATGCAACAATTGTACTCTGTACCACAAGGGGTGAGCATGAGTCAGAACTGACTTGAAGGCAACAGGATTTGGGTTTTTTTTTGTTTGTTTGTTTGTTTGGTTGGTTGATTGGTTTGGTTTGGTGAGTGGGAGGTGGTTCTACCTACAGCATATTAATCTGAAGTAGTCACTTTAGGTTTTTTTGTTTGTTTTTTGAGAGATGTGGAAAAGCTCATTGGCTTTAATGGGGAGTTAACTCTGCCGCAGACGGCCTCCTCAAAATTTCCCTCCCGCTTCAGAAACTAGCAGAGATTTTCAATGAAGGAGCCTGCTGGCACCCGCTGGACATCTCCTTGCAAGGTCAGTCCTTTGGAGCCATTGGGAGGGAGAAAAAAGAGACTTTTATTCCTGTAAAGAATTCCAGCCCCAGAAATCCTGAGGGGGAAATTCTGCCCTGTCCTCTCGGGTCACTATGAGTCCGAATTGAATTTATGGCTATGAGTTGAGTTGTAATTCCATTCACTTACTGCTATTGACAGGTTGCTAGATTAGGGCTTGTCTTCCCAAATGCCAGCACTAAACGAAATTGAGCTGTCCAGGCCACAACAAAGGGGTTGGAAATACATCAGGCACACTCATTAGACACCTATGGCAAAATTCAGAACTGAGCATGCTCTGACCCAAGTCATGTAGACCCAGGTGGAAGGTCCACCTGGTCATACAGAATAGGACTTCACAAAAGTGCACCGAAATCAACCAATACGATCGACCAATGTCCTCCAGTGGTGTTGGGAGGTGATAGAAGTAGGCCTGGGCTCCTTGTCACCCTCCCTTGTTCACGTGCTCTGCAAGTGGAGGGTGAGGCCCTTGGGGGTTCCTGCCGTGGCTCCTCAGCTGGTTCTGCACTCCTGCTCAGGTATTCCTCCCATGAAACCGCCATATTCAGCTGCAAACTTTCCCCACCCCTGCCATGCAGCCCGGCGTGCTTTCCGGAGATACTGGGGACTTTTGGGGACTGCGATACCTGAAACTTTCTTCCATAACATTCACTTGGATTTACAAAACTGCTTCTGCCATATGAATTCTTTCAGCGTTGCTAAGCAAGAACTGAGGTCAACCACCCCAGAAACCTAACACTATCAAGTCAATTCTGACTTATATCAATCTAGGGGGTCCTCAAACTATGGCCTGCGGGCCGCATGGCCCTCAGAGGACATTTATTCAGCACGCCGGGTGTTTTTGCCCCGTTTTTTTAAACTTCAAATTAGGTATGTGCAGTGCGCATAGGCATTTGTGCATAGTTTTATTTTTAAACTATCATCCGGCCCTCCAGCGGGTTTGAGGGACAATGAACTGGCCTGCTGTTTAAAAAGTTTGAGGACCCCTGAAAGGACAACGTAGAACTATGCCTGTGGGTTCCCGAAGTTCTAAATCTTTACAGGAGCTGAGAACCGCATCTTTCTCTGTGAGCCACTAGCGGATTCCAACTGGCCGGCCTCATGGTCACACACATTCCACCAGGCTCCTTGAGCCTTAACTTGATAATTTAATGAAATGATACTTCTCCAAGTCACACTGTATCATGGTCTATAATCTTGCTATTCTAATATCAAATTTAAAATAAGGAATATAGTTAAGCTCCAAATCCATAAGCAATAAGATCATTGAATCTCTTTGGACACTATTACTTAAAAAAAGAAAAAACTCTGTTCAATTATTTTCAGCACAGAAAAGCTTCCAGCGTTTACAGCTTAGTATTTAATTGCTTTTTCTCTTCTTCTTTTGCATTGGTGAATCATTTTGAGCTTATAATAATGTCAAAATAATAGTTTCCAGAGCCTCCAGGCATTCACTGTGTAATGATCATTTAAAAGATTTCTTGGTTAGAGGGTCCTCAAAAGAATAAAAAGCGTGTCCGCATCCCTGGTCATTTCTATATTCAAAAGAAGAAATTGCTCATCAAATGCTACAAGCCAATTTCTTTCTTCAGCCAAACTGCCCATTTTAGCATCACTGAATTAAGCAAATGGTTCTACATTTCAAAGTCAACAATGATACTCTTTTCCCTTTAACACGAGCATCTTAAACAGCTCAAAAAGTAGTCGAGCTCTTTATTATGGCTTTTCCTGAGAAAGCTGTTTCGTTGTTTATTTTATTTATTCATCTAGACTTTCATGTTAAGATTTGTGTATTTTAAGTTCTGCTAGTCAGGACATTTTAAACGGAGCCAGATTTTTTTTTATACTTTGTCTTTTAAAATATAATGAGACTGAGCAGTACATCCCTTAATAAAATATAAAGTCTTCCTATTTCTGTTTGTTTGTAATTTCCCTAAGGATAACTCTTAAAGTAGTAAAACCAAAACCCCCATAATGAATTACATTTGGTCTACTGGGGGTTGTGGCCAACCTTTAGATAGAAAAATCCAGAGACTCCCTTCTGCATCTCCTTTCCCAACCAAACCCCGGTGGCTGGAGGCCGGAAGGAAGAAAGAGGCTGGGCTGCTGGGGCAGGGTGGGGAAGGGGTAACCTTGCAGATTATTTCAAATTCTACTCTGAAGGCAGAAAGTTATCCCAATGAGATAGCTAGAGATTCACTTCCTTAGAAAAAGATTGAAATTAATGTGTCCCTTAGAAAAGCCAAAGGAAAAAAGTCGTTATTAATTTAGGCAATTGAAGAACTTTGAAAGCCATGTCTAGTACATAAAAACACCTGTCCCTAGAGCCCATCGGCCTAGGAAACTGAATTTTTATACCATGTAAAATAAAGGAAGGTCATTTCTTAGACTTGCTCAACAGAAGATTGTCATTTTAAACCGGTTACTGTAATGAGAAGCTGGGTTTTCGTAAAAAGGACTGAATGCTTGAGTCAGTGTGAAATGAAATTAGAGATGCATGTTCTGCGCATGGCAGCATTTCCGGAGGAGTCTGTGTTCCCGTGACTGCTCTCAATCTGTCTCGTGCCTTCTGGGAAACTCACAGCGTGGTGCCCACATCTAGTCTCTCGGACTTTCTTGCCAGCTTTGGAAAGGTGTTGAGTCTGTTGGATCTGCTGCACAGAGACAGCATGCAAGTGGACCCTTCCCACATTCCTCAGAGAGCAGCCCCCCAGTGTAAAGCTGTGGGTGAGGTTTGATGACCTTTGCCCCTTCATCATCCCGCATTCTTTGACGGACCCAAGCGCTCCCCCGAGGCATTACCGGAGAAGCAGCTACCCCATAGTTTCCAGATGGTGGGTATCAGCCTGTGTGCTCATTGGGATTGCCAGAGAGCTGTCCAAAAGACATCTTTGTCCCATCTCCACTGAGTCCGATTTTATTGGTCTGGAATGCAGCCTAGGTGCTTGGATTTTTTTCTCTCTCATAAGTTTTTATTGTGAATTGGGTGAAGGTTTACCAAGATCATCAGTTTTTTATTCAACAATTCATACACATTGTGTTTTATGCCACTTATTGCAATCTCCACAATATAATATGACTTATTCCACTCCCTACTTATGTCTTCTGTTTCCCTTCCTCCTCTCTTCCTACCCTTCTGAACTTGGGCCTTGGATTAATACTGCCCTTTTGAGATCAAATGGTTTGCTGTTTTCAGGTTTGTGTGCCTCACTTGTGTAATTGCTCCCATTATAGACCAATCTATTATTTGGCTGAATATTGAACCACAGGTAGGAGTTCATTTTCAAACTTAGTGAATAAGGACCATCATTTCAGAGGTTCTGTTAGTCCCTATCCAGCCAATAAGCCTGGTCTCTTTTATGACTGTGAATTTTGCTTCACTATCTAGGACCTTTTGATGTGATCCCTTTCAAAGAAGTTGGAATTGATAGTTGGAGATCATCTAGTTATTCTGTGCTCAGAGTCATGAAGTCTAATGTTCATGTGGTCCACTCACCACTCTTTCCTCCAGAGTGAGGGTGACAATACTTGCCACCTAGATGGCCACTTGTGAGCTTCTGAGATCCAGCTGCTACTCACCAGCGTGGATGTCGACCATAGTCTTTACAGTCTAGGTAATGACAATTGTCCTTGGTGTCCTTCACAACTATAATCCCCAGCCCCCAAGCCCAATAAAGCACTCCCTCCAGTTGTTCGGTTATGCCTAAGGAGTTTTGATAACTTCATCTTCTGTGTGCTCCGGAATATTCAATTCCCTGGATGATCAGAATGGTCAGTCAGGGCTCAGAATCTTGGTGTTAAGGCTCCTGGTGAGATCCTGGCACATCAGACACAGAGGTTGTGAGGCTAGAGGATGGGCAGAAGGGGATCATACTGAGTCTAACAAGGAAAGAAAAGGAAATGAAGGATATAAGCAATTAAAAGCAAGCGCATAAATAGATACAAATACACAGATGGCCCTTGCAACATTATTCCCAATCTCGCAAACGTGTCAACGGTCTAAATACCCATCAATAGGTGAATGGATAAGTCAAACATGTTGCCTATGGTATATACAATGGACTACTACTCAGCCATAAAGAGAAATGAACTCTTGACACAGGCTACAAGAGGAATGAACCTCATAAGCATTATGCTGAGTGAAATAAATCAGCTTCAAAAAGGACACATTTTGCTTAATTCCACTTACAAGAAATATCTAGGCTAGGAAAATGAATAGAGACAAACATATCCCAATTGTTTCCAGGGATAGGTAGGAAGGTAAGTATGGTTGTTACATAATGCCATGTCAATTGGACAAATAAGTGAGGTGGAGTCTTTCTTATACCTATATGAGTGTCCTTGGATTTATTTCTCTAGTCAACCCAGCCTAACCCAGTAGGGCCTGGAGGGGAAGTGCCATCCCTGAGACGATACTGAGCTTCCATAAGGGTGATGACATAATTTTGGAATGGGTAAGGATGATAATATGAACAACATGCAGAATGCCACTTAGTTATAATCTTGTAGAGCGTGGAAGTGACGAATGTTTTGATGCATGTATATTTAGTACGATTTTTAAAGAGTGTACGCAAAAGAGCAATATGGCAAGTCTGTGTTGCCATTTGCTGTTGCTCAGCTAAAAGCGATTCGGGCCTGTGTAGTCCAAAGGGAACCACAGAGGCTCAGGAGGAAAGCTGGTACCATCTCCAACTAAGACTTGTCTGACCAAATGCAGAGTCTCCCTTCAAGTAACTGACAGGTCAGAGGCAGCTCATCTCTGCTGCAGAAGCAATGATTTGTCTCAATTCCCAGACCACTGTCACAACCATGTCTTGTTGCCCTCGGTGCCCCCCTTCCCCACCACAATAAGTCACTAGAAAGCCATGCTTCATTTAAAAACAAACAAATAAACTCCTTCTGCCTCCATCCTGGCACTGTTTCAGCTTATTTAGCATCATAACATATGTCATCTGTTTCCCTAAACAATCTAACATGGACATGGCACGATGGGACTGATGAGTTAGGCAAATGAGAACCAGCCTGCCCTCTGAACACACATGATGGCATTTGACTTGCTGTCAGTAGATGCTGTCGCGTTTCTTCTCCTCTTTCCTGGAAAATAAATACAGAAAAGAAAGAGGACATGAAAAGGGCTGCAAGATGTTTAGCTCTGGTCTTTCTAGAAAGTGTAGAAAAAAAGTATGTGACCCCTGCCTGCCTTTAGATGCCCCACTCCTCTGGCTAACAAGGATTGCGCACTGACCATGGACAAGACATCTGGATCTGGGGGGAGGATATAACAATTGCCCCCACCAGCAAAGAGTTTCCAGATTTACGGGACTGCACAGGCCAGGGAGCAGCTCATAAAAAGAACAAGAAGAATCGCAAAGGAGGGTGTGCTCCAGCACCACTTCGTCCAGCTGCAGACACATGAAGGCAAAGTTTCCTTTGCTTTCAGTCAAGTTTATGATTTCCGCGGCATCCCTTACCAACACCTTCACAAAGATCTAGGTTCTTGGGTTGTTTCGTTCCAGGGCGGACATCACCTTGGTAAAGCCACACTCTAAGGACAGCTCATGGTCCAAGAATTCCACCTATATGTTTTGAAAGGGGCCATGTTAAAACCCCTGGCTCAGACTTTCAGGACTGGGCACAATACAGCAAACCCACCATGGGGACAGCAGGATTTGGTAACACTCTCATCTCCATCACAACCTGGACCTGGCAAAGCTATTTTCTTCCACTCACCATCTTTCAATCAATATTTACTCAGCTATTAGTTGCTCCCCAGGCTCAGCATCAGAAAAGTGTTCAAACGTTACCTAATTGTCCATCTAATGGTAGAGGTCTGTGCAAGGGATATGAGAGCAAGAGGCTCAGAGATGATCAGTGGGTAACGAGAGAGGGATTCACCTTTATCATTTGTAGAAAGCCCCTGGCAGACTTTCCCTGGAGCAAGCAAATAAAGCTGCTCCCGGCTCAGCTCCATTCCTGATCTGGTCTTGCCATGAGACTATCCAGGCTTTGTCCCAACCCCACGTTCTGGAAACCACGAGTGGAAGGAGGTGGATCTTGGGGATACCATGGAAAAGAATGGGCATTGCACAACACTTCATTGTACTCATATGGAGCTTATACAAAGGCCAAGAGATAGAACCAGGTGAGACTGTGAACAGGACAAGGTGATACTGCATGGTTTAAAATCAGAAAAGGTGTGCATCAGGGTTGTATCCTTTCACTGTTTTTATTCCATCTGTATGCTGAGCAATTTATACAAGAAGCTGGTCTATGTGAAAAAGAACATGGCATCAGGATTAGAGGAAGACCCAAGTAATGTCATTAGGAACATTTTCTCACTAAAAATTTTAGGTCATGGCATCAAAAAAGTGTCATTTTAACCTAAATGGGTTTTTAGACCAGTGAAATAACAGCGAGAGTGAGTCAGCATTGTGCACAGAATTGAGCGATACTGGTTCTTTGGGAAATTCATAATCCAACACTGACACTGCTGAGATAAAGGATGACAGTGAGGAAGATTCTACACCTGAGCTCTGTGATGGGCCAACGTGGTGCTCTACTCTCTTCAGGAATGGATGAGCCAGCTCCACCAAGATTCCCCTTTACTGGAGCACCTGCTATGTATGTAGACGTTGAACACAAGAACGCTTTGGCGTTCCTACAATGATTTCTGACCGATGAGGTCATCGAAAAATTGATTATGATAGCCCGGAGGTTTACTTTCAGGTTTTAACCCCTCTTCAGTTAATTTCTGTGCATGGGGGAAGGTTTGGGGCTTGCTTCATTTTCCTACATACGGTATCTCAGTTTGTCCAACACCATTTGTTGAGCAAGCAGAATTTGTCCCTTTGGATATTTCTGTGTCCTTTTTCGAAGGCTAGTTTCCTGTTGACTGGTGAATATATGTGTAGCTTTTCTGTTCGAATCCATTGATCTATATACCTCTCAGTGTACCAATACACTGCTCTCCCTTAGGGAAAAACAACAACAAAAGTTGTATGAGCCCCTATATAATGATTTTTTTTAATGGACGATGAACTATTTTCCAGGCCAGCACTATCCTATGTTTGAGCACATTGCTGCAGCCACTGTGTCAATCCATCATGCCTTATAGCCTGCGGTACTCATGTTCAGGTATAGTGTTCTGCCATTCACAAGGTTCACACTGGCCAGTTCTTTCAGAAGTGGAAGACCAGGTCCTCCTCCCTCGTCTCTCTGTCTGGAAACTGCTGAAGTCTACCTGCAGTGAGTGACCCAGCAGGCATTTGAACTACTGGCTGCAAAATTTCCACCATTACAGCCAAATGCAGGCCACCACAGTACAACAGACAGTAACAGCATCTTAACACCACACAAAGGCTCCTCCCTGGGGAGACCACGTGTTCAGGCAATTGCTGCTGTTACATATGTAAGTGGGGGCTACATGAAGTCGCACCATCTCCTGTGGCCCTTCCAGGAACAGGCCATTCTGCTGTTGTTTCTACTGGACTTAGGCTCAGCTGCCAACCTGCCCTCTGCACGCATTCTTCTCCTTACCCTTCCATGTCACCTTCTCTTTGCCCAAGTCAATACTGCTGGTCAGTCACCTACTGGTGGATGCTTGCTTCTGAAGTTTCTGAACCACATTTCCCCATGGTTATGAGACATTGCTGCTGCCACTGCGCGCATTTAACAGGTTACTTTACACCTTCAATGAGAAATCTAGGGGAATAGAAAGAAAGCTTCTTCTTTCTCCCAAGGAGTGGGTGGTGGTTTTGAACCGTTTCCCTTGAGGTTAGCAGCCCAATGTGTAACCCACTACACCAGTAGAGCCTTGGTGGCACTGTCCAGCAATTATTAGACTGCTAAATATGAGGTCAGGGTTTCAAACCTACCAACTTCTCCTTGGGAGAACGATAAAGCTGTTCCCATAAAAGGCTGACAGCTCCAGAAGCCCTCTATAGGGTGGCTATGAGTTGGAATTTTGCGGTCATTTAGGGCTTTTTGGTGGCATGTGATTTTTTAGGGCTTTTAGGTTGTTTGTGGACGTTCAAGGTGTGTTTGGGGCATTCGGGTGGTTTGGGGTTTTTAGGGTGTTTTATAAGATTTTAGGGAGTGTTTAAGGGATTTAGGGGTGGTTTTTTAGAGTGTATAGGTATTTTTCAGCACAATAGGGTGTTTTTAGTGATGTTGCAGAGTTCCTTAGGGATTTTAGGGTATTTTTAATATTATATGTGTTTTTTTCCCCCAGCATTTTAGGTTTTCTTAGGGCTTTCATGGTGTTTTCAGGGCATATATGGGGTTTAGGAATGTTTAGGGTTTGGGAATCTTCTAAGGATGATTTTTGGAAGTTTCACATGTTTGGGTGGGCATTTGGTGTTTTTCTGTGGCTTTAGAGTGTTTATGGGATCCTGTCAATTTGCAGCTTTAATTCCACAAAGAAAAGTCAGACAGCAAGCCAGAAAGGAGCAGGAAATGAAGGGGAAGCCCAGGCCACATGTTACAGCTGCCAAGTCCGGAGAACCTAGGTGTGGTCGTTGGCTACCTGGGACCGGGAATGGGGCTGTGCTCCTGCCCAAGGGTGCTAGGGAGTAAACCAATCTCAGCTGGACGTTTGGCTTTTCTACTAATTAGCCGACTCCATGAACTTTCCCAAGGGCAGCTGGCGAATTGCCAGGGGAACCCAGCTAGACCCCCCACACAAAAGCACAGGGATGGTTACAGGAACAGGAGGTTTCACACAGTGGATGTGCAGGGCTTGGGGTCGGGATTGGGGGCCAAGGTGAGGAAGGGGCAGCAATAAGGCCTGGTCCCAAATAATCAGACACTGAGCAATAAAAGTACAAGGACTGCCAAGAGAACATGGGGACAAAGGATGGCTGGACTTCATTTGATATCTTTGGACGTGCTGTCAGGAGAGACCAGTCCCTGAAAGGACATCAAGTCCATGAAGGACATGATGCTTGGCAAAAAGTGGAGGACGGGCAATAAAACAGCTCGAACCAGTGGCTACACCAGTGGGCATAGTAACAATGGTGAGGATGGTTCGAGACCTGGCAGTGTTTTATTTTACTGCTTGTGTTTTTCTAGAACTGTCTTTCCTGGATGCACGAGGAAGGATAACTGTGCTTGTGGGAAGCAAATGCACAGTGGGCAGCGCTTTGGCCAACATAGGTACACCACCGGCACACAGTGCCCCCTTACTTGGCATCCAAAGTGACAGGGTTTGTCTTTCCCCAGAGCTCTCCAGCCCTGGGGGAAGCGGCCCTGCCTTCGGCGCACCGCCAGGGGGCAGCACTGCTGCTCTCTCACTGGCTACATCTGTGAGGACCCAGAGAGCAGCTCCTTTCTGCTGCTCTCCTCTCAGACTTCTGCCAGAAGCCTTGGCTCGTCCTGGATCCTCCCTTGATTCCCACTCTGCACCTTTGGGGACGCCCAGCCCATTAACTCTCTCCCATCCTTCCTTGCTGCCTCTTGTCCAGATGCCTGAGCTGGGCTTCAAGTAGTTGTAATGTTATGCTTAGGTGAGATGTGTTCAGCTTGTTTACTGTCTGTATACAAGAAAAGAGTGCAGCCCAAGACATCCACCCTTTTGTTCCTCTATGGAAAGCCTGTTACGTGTCATAGTCTTCTCTCTGTGCAGTGCTTTCCTCTGCTGCTGATGCTTTTACATGAAATAGGACTCGGTGTGTCACCGCTACAGGAAATTATCTCTGAAAAAATAATATGCCCAGAACTCAGAAACAGTGTCAGCTTGCATCTGGCATCATGGAAGCATCATGGGTGTGTTTCCATTCATTCGCTCCTGAGTGTCACATGTTAAACTCAGTGCATAGCATAAACAGCAGCAGGCACAAACTGAGACAAAGCACACCCTTTGCTGTGAAGCACATTCCGACTCCTGGCTGCCCCTGTGCCACAGAGTAGAACTGCCCCGCAGGGGCTCCCTAGCTGTCATCTTTACAGAGGCACATGGCCACACCTCCCTTTTGGGAAGCCACTGGGTAGGTTTGAACTTCAGGGTTGTAGTAGTTGATGTTGTAGAGCCCTGGAGTCAGTTCGGATTCATAGGGGCCTGTGCACTAGAGAGAGAAACAAAGCCCAGTCCTGCGCCATCCTCGCACTTGTTACTGTATTTGAGCCGATTCTCGCAGCCATGGTGTCAATCCACCTAAGTAAGGGTCTTCCTCTTGTTTGCTAACCCTCTGCCAAAAATGACGCCCTTCTTGCAGGACTGGTTCCACCATAGTAATATGTCCAAAGTACCTGAGACAACGTCTCCGCATCCTCTTTCAGATCTCCTGCCTTTAGTTTGTCAGCTCACTTCGATGGAGTCGATGCTGAGCCATAGCGACTCTATGAGATCAGAGCAGAACTATCTCTGTGGGTTTCCCAAAGGCTAACTCTATGGGAGTAGAACGCCTCATCCTTTTCTTCTGAGGACTGACTGGTGGTTCCCCACTGCTGACATTACAGTTGACACCCAAGGCATAAGGTACTATGCCACCAGAAGTCCCTTGCCCCTGTGCAATAACCAACACCACCTACACACAAAACCCACCCCTTCTCTGTCAGTTGGATGTATGGTGATGGCTTGAGTTGCTATGAAATTGGAAGCTACTAGGGGGAACCCGACAAAAACTACAATTTTTTCAAAACTATGCATTTAAATTTTTTATCCCCTTCATAGTACTCTCCATTACACTTCACACATTTGTCTAATCTGTGATTACATTCTTGGAAACATTTTTCAAACTCAGCAGTTTGGGTGACACCCTTGTTTTTTCTCCCCCTCTTCTGTGTTGTCAAACCACTGTCCTTCATTCATGGAAACAGAAAGAAGTCACATGGAGTGAGTTCAGGTGATTAGGATATGAGGGACAAGAGAGGCATGCTTTTTGGGGGGATGTTTTCATACTGTTATTTCTTTTCTCTTTTTTTATAATCAATTTTTGGGGCCTCATACAACTCTTATCACAATTGATACATACATCATATTTGTACATTCATTGCCCTCATCATTCTGAAAACATTTGTTCTCCACTTAATCCGCTGGCATCAGCTGATAATTATTCCCCATCCCTCATGAACCCTGAATAATTTCTAAATTATTATTTTGTCATATCTTACACTATACAATATCTCCCTTCAGCCACTTTTCTGTTGTCTGTCCCCCAGGGAGATGGTTATATGTAGATCCTTGTAATCCGTTTCCCCTTTCCATTCCTCCCTCCCTCTACCCTCCTCGTATCGCCACTCTCACCACTGGTCCTGAAGGGATCATCGGCCCTGGATTCCCTGTGTTTCCAGTTCCTATCTGTACCAGTGTACATCCTCAGGTCTAGCTAGATTTGTAAGGTAGAATGGGGATCATTTTAGTTGTGGGGGAAGAAGCATTTAGGAGCTAGAGGAAAGTTGTATGTTTCATTGTTGCTACAGTGCACCCTGACTGGCTCCTCTCCTCCCTGCTACCCTTCTGTAAGGGGATGTCCAATTATCTACAAATGAGCTTTGGGTTTTCACTCCATACTCCCCCGTATTCACAAAGATATGATTTTTTTGTTCCGATGATGTCTGATACCTGATTCTTCCGACACCTCGTGATCACACATGCTGGTGTGCTTCTTTCATGTGGGCTTTGTTGCTTCTCAGCTACATGACCACTTGTTTAACTTCAAGCTTTTAAGACCCCAGAATGTATAACTTTTGATAGCCGACCACCATCAACTTCAGTCACCACATTTGCTTATGCACCCATTTGCCTCCAGCAATTGTGTTGGGGAGGTGAGCATCACGGAATGCCACTTTAATACAACAAAGTATTTTTGCATTGAGGGAGTACTTGAATGGAGGCCCAATGTACATCTGTTACCTTAATACTAAACCTATAAATATATGCATATAGATCTATTTCCCCATCGTTATACATAAATATATTTACATATGCACATGCCTTTATTTAGACCTCTATAAATGCCCTTTGCTTCCTACCTGTTTCCTTGATTTCCTTTTACTTTCTGATTGTCCCACTCTCATGTTCAGCCTTCATTTGTGTTTCAGTAATTCCTCTAGGTTACATTACTCTTGGTTACACTCTACCAAGCCTCCTACACCCTCCTCACCATCTATTTGGATCACTTGGTGTTCCCTTGTCCCTGGGTTTGTTAACAGCACTTCCTTTTTCCCTACACCCCCCTTTCCCATCTCCCTCCCCCAGCTGTCAGTCCCATTGTTTTCTCCTCCAGATTGTTCATCCAGCCTATCTCATTTAGACAGACCTGTGGAAATCATAGCATGCACAAAAACGAGACAGAGCAAACCCAAGCAACAAAATGAAACAAAAGAACAACACCACCACCAACAAGCCAATGACAAAAAGCAAAACAAAACACAAGAAAGAAAAGCTTTTAGTTAGTTCAAGGACTGTTTGTTGGCCTTTAGGAGTGCTTTCTCATAGAGTATGATGGGTCAGCTAGCCCTGGCCCCAAAGTCTATTTTTGGTATTCCCTGGGGACTTCGTTGCTCTGTTCCCCTTCCTGTTCTGTTGTACACCCTTAGTATTTTGCCTCGGTGTGCTGGGATCAGATCGGGCGATAGAGGCATGCTGTTTTTTGTGTGTGAGCAGGTGCACTGTCATGGTGGCAAAACCAGTCCCCTGTCTACCACTAATCAGTCCTTTTTATTTTAAATAAATCATTTTATTGGGGGATCTTACAGCTCTTGTAACAATTCATACACCAATTTGTATGAAGCACATTTGTACATACATTGCTATCATCATTTCCAAACATGTTCTTTCTCCTTGAGCTCCTTTTTTCCCCTCCTCCCACCCACGTGAACCACTGATACTTTATACATACTTTTTATTTTTATATTTTACGCCTCTGCTGTATCCCTTCACCCAAACTTCTGCTGTTTGTTCCCCTGGGTGGTGGAGTGGGGCTGTATGTCCATCATTGAGATTGGTTTCCCCTTTCTTCTGCTTCTCCCCCCTACCTTCCCTCGTGGTGTTGCTACTCTCAGTATTGGTCCTGAGGGGTTTTTCTGTCCTGGATTCTGTGTGTCGGAACTTCTAGTCAATAGCAGTGTGCAAGCTCTGGTCTAGCCAGACAACTCAGACCTTCTTACACAATATCTTCAGAACCTCTATATAGGAAGCTTGATTAACAGTCTGACCTAGTGCAATGACTAAACTCCAAATGCACTATCACCCTCACATCAACAAAACCAAACAAATGAGCATCTTCTTGAAGTTTGAGTTCACTTGACGAGGTGTATTTGAGTGAGGTGATGATGGCGTCTTACACTGACTTGATTTATGTTTGCATTCTGGCTTGTGAGAAGAGCACAAGGTCTTGTCACCAGCAATGACCTTGGGAAAAAAGTGTGGGTGCACTAGCTCAGAGCAAGTTGCCAGATGCCTGCCCAAACAGGAGAATGTATATTTTGAAATGTGTACCCAGTGGAGCTTTGTACCGCTTGGTTTTTTGGCGGGGGTGGGGTGGGGGTGGGTGGAAGGCCGGCTACTCCTTTGTAGGTTAGATAATCTGAGATGTGCTATTTGAAATTTCCTGGGGCCAGTTTTAGACAAAACTAGAAAAGTTAATTTTGCTGTATGGAAAAATCTGACAGTCTGGAAGTATCTAATTTTCCTCACATGCCATCATTCCCCTAGTAGCATTATTCTTAGTTAAAGCTCTCCTCTGTTCCTCCTTAGGGTTTCCCCCACTACCTGATGTTCCTTTTCTCCTACTCATCATCAAGGGACTTGTGTCCAAAGTGAGGACAGCAAATAATTAAGAGACCCTCCTGACTCTCTGTTAAGAAGGGTGCTCTGGTGCATGCGTGTGTTTATGTGTGCACATACAATCGCATTTGAATTTTGTTGGAAGAGGCTTCATAGAGACAGAGAGTGACATGGTTAGAGCTGCTGCACATGTAGAGCACTGTACTCTATGGTGTTCTAATTCAAATGCATGTAAGGTCCAAGAGAGGTAATAGAAGCAAGTGACCAGGGTCAGGGAAGGCAGCAGGAGGAACTGAGGGAGCCTGAATGCCTCACACCCTGCCAGTTTCACTGATTCTTGGATGGGAGAGTACCAACCTAGTGCTGTGAAATCTTCGCAGTTTTCAGAGGCTTGGGGGATTTAAATTTTGTATGTAAAAAATAGACATCAAAAATGCTTGTAATTTATTGATTTCGATAAACACACTGAATGCCAGTACTCAAGTCAAAAAAAACAAACTGACAGCCATCGAGTCTTTGCCAACTCATAGTGACCCTATTAGACAGGGTAGAACTGCCCCTCAGTTCAGCTCCCAGCCCTGGAGGCCCACCAGTTCCTCGTTATTATCATGAGGAATACTATTTTCACAAGAGCATTACATACCCCTAGAGACTAAACCATAAAGCCATATAGGCTTTGACCATCAATTCTGATATGCTTTTTCCTCAAACTGATGGGTCATTTGATGGAATCCTTGTATTATTTCCCTAACATAAAAATTAATCAAGCAAAGGAGATTCAGTGCTCAGTACTACAGCCCCTTATTTAGAGATTAACTCTTAAAAACCACCACCACCACCACCACCACCACCACCACCACCACCACCGCCACCTTATCTATGTTGATAAAAACTTGAGTAGGCTGTATAAATATCTCAAGTATTTAGGATAAAATGGATTCTTATTCTACTGTCACATATTTAGTTTGAGTTATGTGTTTCCATCTGAACACAAATTAAATAGACCTCATTGACATCTTTTCAAAATGCCATAAAAATTAAATGATTACCTTAAAAGATACTCAGTATAATTAGGCATCAGAAAAATGTACATCAACACTAGAGCGAGATAGTGTTTCAACCCATCAAGATGACACTAGCCAAGAATATTAAAAATACCATTGAGTGCTGGAAGAATGAACAGATTTGTGTCAGAAGAACAGTCTGAGAGGTCCTTAGAAGCAAGCACGGGGAGACTTCACATGCTTTGGGTATGTTATCAGGAGATGCCAGTCCCTGGAAAAGGCTGAAATGTTAGGTTCAAGTATAACAACAGTTTTGAAGATGGTGTAGGACTGCGCAGTGGTTCATTCTGCCTTGAGTTGGAACTGACTCAATAGCACCTAATGCTAAAAGCTAGATGCTTTTGATCCTAAATGAAAAGTGGATGGTCCAGCCTCCATACCAGCTACGTGGACAACTGCCCCTCCCCCCAGAAGAATTTACTTTAGAAGACGGCACTGAACCTGTAGCTAGGGGAGATGGACATGTCTGATCAGAGCACACAGGGGCAAATGAAGGGGGAGGAAGAGAGTGGAGCACACACTGGTCCACCAGGCTTGGAGGATGATTTTGGCATTCTGAACAGCCAATGTACAGAGTGGACCATATGGCTGATCCCACTATGAGACATGCCATCCCTTGCTGGCCCAGGGCCCTATGGGGACAATACCGGAGACTCTGTGTTGGGACTGACCCGACTGGCCCTCCAACACGGAGGCAAATCACTAAAAGCATGCAGCAGAGCAACCATGGGAGCAGAGCGGGTAGCCCCTGAGGGAGTACAAAGGACAGACTCTGGGGCCAGAGCATGATACGCCATCAGACCTGACTGAAGGACACACCTATAGAAAAAAAAAATCAGACCTTGATCTATTTACAGGTTTTTCTTTCTTAAAAATTTTTTTTGTCTTTTAATTAATTTACTCTTTTATTGATCATTGGTTTTCTGTTGTTGTTTTTTTGTCATCACTGTGTTCTCACCCATCGCCTATCTTGCTATGGTTTGATTTTTGGTGCATATTATTATCTCAACAGATCTATCTAGATAAGATAGGCTGGAAGAATAGGCTGGAGGAGAAAACAACAGGACCAATGGTTCCCGGGGACATGGGAGAGAGAGAGGAGGGGGTAAGGAGGTGATGCTGACCAATCCAGCGACAGGGGAGCAACAAGTAATCCAAAATCCGTCGCAAGGAGGGTGTGAGAAGCCTGGTAGGTATTCAGCAAGGGCAATGTAACCAAGAGAAATTACTCAAACCCAAGTGAAAGCTGAGCATGATAGTCGGACAAGAGGAAAGTAAAAGTAAATAGAGGAAAGAACTAGGTGACAAAGGGTATTTCTAGAGGTCTACATACTGGCATGTACATATGTAAATATATTTATACAGGAGGGTTCGTAAATAGATCAACGTGCATATATTTATAGACTTAGTATTAAGGCAGTAGATGGACATTGCCAAATACTTACTCAATGCAAGAACACGTTATATTAAATTGGCATTCCATGATGAACACCTTTCCAACATGATGGTTGAAGAAAAATGTGTGCACTAGCAAATGTGGTGAAGAAAGCTGATGGTGCCTGGCTATCAAAAGTTATAGCATCTGGGATCTTACAGGCTTGAAAATAAAGAAGCGGCCATCTAGCTCAGAAGCAACAAAGCCCACATGGAGGAAGCACACCAGCCTGTGTGACCATGAACTGTTGAAGGGATCAGATATCAAGCATCAAAGAACACAAAAATCATGTCATTGTAAATGAGGGTGAGTGCAGAGTGGAGACTCAAAGCCCATTGGTAGGTAACTGGACACCCCCTTCCTGAAGGGATGTGGGGACGAGATAAGCCAGTCAGGGTGCAGGGTAGCAACAATGAAACATGTTTCCTCTAGTTCCTAAATGCTTCCTCCCCCCACTATCATGATCCAAATTCTACTTTACAAATCTGGCTAGACAAGGGGATGTACAGAGAGATCGCCTTGGAGATTGGGTGGATGTTCCCACAGTAGCGTGGAGCCTCACAAGTGGTGGTCAGGCGTTTCCCACAGTCACTTGTAGGACCTCAGGATTTAGGCTGGGGATGCCCCCACTTTTTATAGGGGAGAACAACCTGTGGCTTAGTGTGTGGGAGAGGACCAGCGTGAATTCCCCAGCTGCTTGCCACACCAATAAGTGGGGGGTGGGAGCTCCCTCAGTTGGGCCTTCAGGTTTGCCCTAGGCAGAGGGGAGTGGCCTGGAGACAGCTATTGTCTTGTGATGGGAAAGAGAGTGAAAGGAGAGGAAAAAGAGAGAAAGAGGAAGACACAGACTGGGGCAATAATGCCAACCAGACTGACAACCACTCACCCACAGACAACTAAAATGCACAGAGTAAACAAAGGTGACAACAGTAAAAAAAAAAAAAAAGAAAACAACTAAAAAGGAGAACCAAATCTGTGGAGGCTGTGGTAGGAAGTAGAGAAGAGCTAGATGGAGCGGAGAAAAGCAGAACACCTTTAAGAAGAGCCCAATAAAAGGAAAAAGAGAGAAGAGAAAAGGAAGGAGGAGGAGAGAGTATTTTTTAAATGGTTAAAGAAATAACTGACCCTGTGTTATGCTGTGTGTAGCTCTGACTCGTCCTGTGTGCAGTACTGTCTTAGGGGTCAGGCTGCCCACTAGGAGGACAGGGTTGCCCTAGGCAGAGTGTAGGGCTCTGGAAACCAGCAGTGGTATGTGCAAGCAATGAGAGGGAGCAGAGAGAATCGTACAAGCTAAGAGAGAGGTGAAGAAAGCAAAGACAGAAAGAGGAAAGAAAGAAAAAGAGAATAAAGAGAAAGAAGGAAATAAATCCAACTGAGTTCACTAAGGTTGGCTGTGATGGTAAAGAGCAAGGAGAGAGAGAAGGAGGAAATAAAGTATAAAGTAGTAGCTGATCCCTGATTGCTTGGATGAGGGGCCAGAGGGGTTTAGACACTGCTCCAACATGGCAGGTCAGTGTGCCCTTTTAATGCCGGGACCCAGTGGTGCTGGGCAGAATTGCCCTAGTTGACGAGATCACCTTAGGGGCATGACGGAGGTTTCTTCAACGGTGCAGCGCACTGTAGGTGTTTGTCCCAGGTGCCTTGTGTGGTGTACAGCACTCCCACACAGGGCAGGCTGGAGTGCCTCCTGCTATTTGGGTTGATTTGCCCTAAGCGGAGGGAAGTGACCTGGAAGCCTTTAGTGGCATATGAGAGGAGAGTGGGAGAGAAGAGGAAAAAGAGGGGAAAAGGGGAAAAAAAGAGGGATAAAGAAGAAAGCGAGTAAATAAAAGCCCAACACCAACCTGAGCACGTTGAAACTGAGTGCGGTGAAAAAGTTAGAAGGGCTAGTGAATAAAGTGAGAATAAGTAGAGCAGTGGGTAAGGAGGTAATGATACTTGATCACCTGTCCTTGAGGCCAGAGGAATTCCAACTCTTCCTCAAGGTCACAGGGTCATGGACTTGTAAGGTCTCTCTCTCTGGCCTAAATTCCAACCCCAGTCCTTGGCTCCCCGCGAGAAAAATTTCATGCGGAAGCCGGGCTCGTGATCCAAGTGAATTTAATGAGAGTTAAAAGAAGCTTCAGGTTTTACAAGGCACCCATAGGATTCCTTTGACCATGGGGCCTGGCAGAGACTGCCTCAGGTCATGCAAGGATCTCTCTCCTCCCAGGAAGACGACCTGGACCACCCCTCTCCCTTCTGGTTCCTGCCTTTTCAAGGGTTCCCGGGGAGGCTGGTGAAGGACCCCAGGTCAATCCCATTGGCTGAACTGCAATCATCTGGCCCAGGTGGGCTGCTCCAGGTGCAACATCCATCGGAGCCCACGGGCAGGAAAATCCAGCTTTCCTATGCTGGCTCTCCTGGGCATGCGTTAATGGACTTTCCCATCCCTGATGTAGGGTTCCACAGATGCTGTGTGAGATTACTTCAAAAGCAAGATCGCGCCCGTGGCCAGGGGTCACTTGGGTGCTGGAGTACCTGCCTTGTGCTGCATGTAGCACTGCAGCAGGAGCTGGGAGGGGGCACTGGGGGGCTCCCTCAGCCCCGTCTAGGGCTCCAAGACCGGCAGGGCCTCCCCAGCTATGTGTAGAATCACTGAGAGGGAAGCTTGTTGTCCTATCTAGACTGCTGATGCTTCCTAGATCAGAGGATTTTCTTTTTTATCCCTCTGGCCAGCTAGAATGAAATTGTCTCCCACAGTCTCTGGGCTACAGCTCAGTGCTGTTTAAGGCTGACACTGCTACAGCGGGTCTTTGTTATGGTAAAAGCTGCCAGGCCCTGTGGCTGAGTTCTGGCATTCCTTAGCTAGGTTGCTTCTTATGCTGATTTATGTTAAGGGACTCCCCATGTGGTGCTTGGAGCTGAGCAACCAGACTTGGGTTTGAGTTTTAAACCAATCATTTATGTTTCACCCTTAAAAAAAATTCTACTTGTGATGTGCTCAGATTTGGTGGCTGTCAAGCTGACCCCCAGAGGGGGAGATGCAGCTTATCAGGGGGGTTGTTTACTAGTCGGCCAATTGGAACTAAATTTGCTCCCTGGACTCCCGACTTTCTGCCTTTTTCTCCCACACCATGATCTTCCTAAGGTAATAATATATTTTTTCTTCTACTCTAAATTATGGCTACCCACCACCAACCCCTGACCGTGAGCTCAAGGCATCCAACCGCATGGAGAGCTCAGTGTGGGGTTCCCCTCGTGTCTGAGATTCTGCCCCCTCTCAGGGCGTCCACCTGCAGGGATCCCTGCTCCAGGCAAGGGCATATCTGGCGCCTGCCACTTCGTCAAAATTATAGTGCTGCTTTAAAGCATTCTTGGTTTGCTTTGTGAGTGGAAATCCCACAAAAGAAGGGGTTCAGGAGAAACCCTGTTACCCTAGTTCTAATTTCAGAACTCCACCTCCCCGTTTCCTTCACCTAATTTCCTATTTTTCTGGTCTGGCAGCAGGAGCTCCAGATAGATGGGTCCTATCTGGTTGCCATTTTCTCTGAATCCCTCCATCTATTTTTTTTTACACTCTTAAAAAATACAAAACATTTACTCTACAAGCGCAAACAGATTTTCAAAAGCAGGGAAAAACCTGAACGTTCAGTACATGGTTCAATCGTCTTTTCATCTCTGCGCCCTAACTATGCTGAGCTCCATGGAACTGCATGGAGGGGAGCTATTCTGGCGTCATCGAGCCAAGTGAGTGTTTTGAATTACCTCAAGTGAATATTTGACTGGAAAGCATAGGGTGTAAAAAAACCCTGAAATCAGATGGTGCACATCTATCACAAAGAACAGGGCCTTGTACTTAAACCTTTTTTCTGAAAATAAGCAGCCATCTAAGTGAGATGTCAACTAAGTCCGCCCAGAACAAGCAGCACAGCCAGTGTGATGCCAGGGTGATAAATAATAGAATCTCAATCTGCAGGTATGAACAAGAATCAGAGCTTAAGTTCGGAACACCCAGTTTGCAAAAGGACTCAAATGCACATGCGGGGTGAATTCCCTCTGACCAAAGCCCATGGACATGAACAGATACAGTTAAGTTCAAATGTAACACCTGATCATTTGATCTCTTCAGACTAATTTTAATTTGGTTCCAGTTTTTAGTATTTTTCACTTTCTGTTCGATTGAGGTTTTTCTCTCTTTTATCATTGTTAGTTTTTCTTTTCTACTTGTTTCTTGATTTTGTTTTGTATTTTTTTTTAATACATATGAAATCCAGGAGAGGCAAATCCAGAGAGACACTAACAGAATTAACAATCTCCTAGGGACAGGCAGGGAAGATTTGGGGGAGTGAGGGGGGGGGGCTAACAAAAATGAATATAAAAGAAGGAAATGATGTAAACCTGATTGTGGTGAGGATTACACAAATCTTAATATGACTGAAGTATTGAATGATATATGTGAATTATATGAGAATTAAAATAAAACAAAAGCTGAGGTCAGAGATAGGGCAGCAATTTAGCCCTGAATCTCTTGGTGAAGATTGAATGTCATTTTGTGCCAAGAGCCCATTTTTCCACTCATGAAGTTTGGGGAACCGGCGGCGGCGGCGGCTCGGGACGGGGGTGGGGGGGGCGCCAGGGGAGGGGGCAGACACCAGGGGCAGCAATGGCGGCGGTGGCGGCGGCGGCTCGGGGCCGGGGGGGAGGGGGGGTGCGCCAGGGGAGGGGGCAGACACCAGGGGCAGCGGTGGCGGCGGTGGCGGCGGCGGCTCGGGGCCGGGGGGGGGGGGGGGCGCCAGGGGAGGGGGCAGACACCAGGAGCAGCGGTGGCAGCGGCGGCTCCCGGCGCCATCTTGGGCTGATCGATGAATTGAACAAAGAGGATCAATTTCCGATCAAGCGAGTTATCAATGGGGGCCGGGGAGTGAGAGGGACTTGTCCCCGAGTCGGCCCCGCTTTTCCCGGCACCCCCCTCCTCCCCTCCGCCGCGGCCCCCCGGCGGCGAGGCAGCCCGGCGCCCCCGGGGAGGCCGCGACCGCCCGCAGCCCCCACCCCCGAGCGAGAGGCCGAGAGAGGAGAAGCCTGACCTGCAGCTGCTGTAAATCAAAGCGCTTCCAATATTGAAACATCGATCCCACATTGGCCGCCATCTTGAGACATATTGAGACGGAGTGAGAGGCTGATAGAGAGGGGGCTGGAGTTCAGGAGCCGCCAGGAGGCAGCAGGCGGGCGGCGCCAAAACCCGGCCTGGAGCCGGCCGCCGCCGCCGCCGCCACAGAGGAGCGCGGACTCCTCCTCACGGCACCACCGCCGCCAGGGCGAGCCGAGCCGGAGCCGGAGTCGGAGGCCGAGGGCGCGGCGGCAGCTGGCCCGGCCTCGCGCGCGGCCGCCCGGCCCCCGCCCCCCGCCAGCGGCCGAACGAGCGACCCGCCCGCGACCCCCGCCCCTCCCAACCCCCAGCCCCGGCCGGCGGCCGCCCGGCTCGGCGCGGCCCGGCCCCGAGGGGGCGCTGGAGGGCGGCGAGAGGGCAGCCCCGCGGCCCGCCCAGGCCCAGGCCCGGCTCACCTGGCGCGGGGGGGGCGCGGAGGGAGGGGGCCCTGGCGGCGGCGGAGCGCAGCCCCCCCCCCGCCCGCCTCTACGCCCGGGCGCTGGGTGCCGGCGACGCGCCGGGGGTCGTCGGTCGTCCTGCTGGGCGCCCGCCCGCCCGCGGAGCCGCCGCGACCACCTGCCTGAGCCCAGACCCCCGCACGGCGCAGGCCTCAGCGCACCCGCGCCTGTGCCCGAAGCCTTGACCGTGGGCGGCCCCGCCAGCCGGGGCCTCAAGGACCCAGCACCCCAGAGCGCCCTTGCTGGGGGAGGGCAGGGGCGTGGGGAGGCATCAGCCCCTGACCCTCTTGAACTTGCACCCGCCAGCGTCCCACGCAGGGGCCCAAGAGTCCCCGCTCAACACCACCCGGTGACCCAGGGCCCCCAGCTGTCGCCGCCGACTTTTCACGACCGGAAAAGTCTCGACGCGCAGTCCTTGCAGCCCCCGAGGCGCGTCTGGGGAACAGCCCCGGAAACTTCCAGGGCTGCGGACCCCCTGGTTGGGTATTCCTTTTTGAGGCAGACATTTGGGAAACCAAATTCAAAAACAGAAAGCAAGGCGAAAACGGCGACATGGGGACCGAATCCGAATAGCACGATCCCTCTTGATTGGCTTCCTCACGGACACCTGGCAAAAGCATGTTTGGGGATGGTCCTAAGTGTTGACACGCACGTGTGGCTCGGCGCTTCCAGTGGGACACCGCGCCGCGCTGGCTCGCACTGCAAGTAAAGTGCAGTTAGATCAAACCAATCCCCATCTCCAGGACTCGGGGTACATAAACCCTGTAGGGACTCCAAACTAAAATGCATATACGTGGGAGAGCATTCCTTTTCCCACTGGGCTGGGTGTGTGCCACTGATCAGGCGAGCGGGGTCGGCCTGCGTGAATGGATGGAGGAACCAGAAATGAGACGACGCAACATTCGAGGAGCCGCGCGTCCCCACGGTCTCGCGCTGCTGACCAAGGGGGGTCTCTCGTTTTATCCAGCCGCAGGTCCTGCGACACCCCCGCTCGCAGCCCGTCGGGGGGCCCCGCGGACAGGAAGACGGTGGGGTGTGCGAGGGCCTCGAGGGGCGCGTCCCGAGTCCCCGCCTGCAAGGCCGCCCGTGCACCCTGCGGGGCGCTCCCAGCCTCCGCCTGCGCTGGGCGGCCCGTAGCACGCGACGCCGGGCCCGCCCACCCAGCGGGCGGGTGGCCGCCTCCTCAAGTTCTTAATGCTTCCCCACTAACCTGAACCCAGTTCTAATCTGGCCAAACTAGAGAAGGTATTGTAGTACAGATAGGAATTTCAAACACGGGGAATCCAGGGTGGATGGGCCTGTGAGGACCAGTGTTATGAGTGGAGATACTGGGAGGGTGGAGGAAGGGCAGGATGGAAAGTGGGAACCGATTACAAGGATCTTCATTGACCTCAAAAGAAAGGTGGGTGAAGATATGACAAAAGAATTAGTACATTTCCAAGGATTGATGAGGGATGGGTGGCGGGCATTGAGGGGGGAAAAAATGAGGAGCTGAGGCCAGGGGCTTGGGTGAAGAGTGGAGATTTTGAGAATAATGAGGGCAATTAATGGTCAGATGTGCTTCAAACAGCTGATGTATATATGGATTGTGGTTAGTGTTGTAAGAGCCCCTAATAAAATGATCATAAAAGAAACAAAAATAATCTGGGCAGAGGGCTCATGCAAGGATGATCTCAGGCTGGATTAGACCAGTCAAAACAGCTACTGGAGTCGCCTCACCCTGTGTCAATTCCTGAGTCAGGCATGAAGCTTAGGGCCCACAGCCCCAGCAGCTGGCCAGTGAGGGACGTGGGTCTCTGAGGCCATTCCACAGGGGGAATGGTCCTCTGTGCTGCAGGGCCCACCCTCCTATGTAAGCGTGCTGTCTGGGACAGGGCTTACATGGAGTCCACACCATGGGAGCTCTACTACTCATGGGGGATTGGCAGGAAGCCTCTGCTCATGCGCACACACCACCAACTAGCTGGAGGATCTCCGTGAACAAAGCCTGAGGCAGACAACAAGCCCACTAACTGATGCTGTAAGAGATACAGCGAGAGTGAGTCAGCATTGTGCACAGAATTGAGCGATACTGGTTCTTTGGGAAATTCATAATCCAACACTGACACTGCTGAGATAAAGGATGACAGTGAGGAAGATTCTACACCTGAGCTCTGTGATGGACCAACGTGGTGCTCTACTCTCTTCAGGAATGGATGAGCCAGCTCCACCAAGATTCCCCTTTACTGGAGCACCTGCTATGTATGTAGACGTTGAACACAAGAACGCTTTGGCGTTCCTACAATGATTTCTGACCGATGAGGTCATCGAAAAATTGATTATGATAGCCCGGAGGTTTACTTTCAGGTTTTAACCCCTCTTCAGTTAATTTCTGTGCATGGGGGAAGGTTTGGGGCTTGCTTCATTTTCCTACATACGGTATCTCAGTTTGTCCAACACCATTTGTTGAGCAAGCAGAATTTGTCCCTTTGGATATTTCTGTGTCCTTTTTCGAAGGCTAGTTTCCTGTTGACTGGTGAATATATGTGTAGCTTTTCTGTTCGAATCCATTGATCTATATACCTCTCAGTGTACCAATACACTGCTCTCCCTTAGGGAAAAACAACAACAAAAGTTGTATGAGCCCCTATATAATGATTTTTTTTAATGGACGATGAACTATTTTCCAGGCCAGCACTATCCTATGTTTGAGCACATTGCTGCAGCCACTGTGTCAATCCATCATGCCTTATAGCCTGCGGTACTCATGTTCAGGTATAGTGTTCTGCCATTCACAAGGTTCACACTGGCCAGTTCTTTCAGAAGTGGAAGACCAGGTCCTCCTCCCTCGTCTCTCTGTCTGGAAACTGCTGAAGTCTACCTGCAGTGAGTGACCCAGCAGGCATTTGAACTACTGGCTGCAAAATTTCCACCATTACAGCCAAATGCAGGCCACCACAGTACAACAGACAGTAACAGCATCTTAACACCACACAAAGGCTCCTCCCTGGGGAGACCACGTGTTCAGGCAATTGCTGCTGTTACACATGTAAGTGGGGGCTACATGAAGTCGCACCATCTCCTGTGGCCCTTCCAGGAACAGGCCATTCTGCTGTTGTTTCTACTGGACTTAGGCTCAGCTGCCAACCTGCCCTCTGCACGCATTCTTCTCCTTACCCTTCCATGTCACCTTCTCTTTGCCCAAGTCAATACTGCTGGTCAGTCACCTACTGGTGGATGCTTGCTTCTGAAGTTTCTGAACCACATTTCCCCATGGTTATGAGACATTGCTGCTGCCACTGCGAGCATTTAACAGGTTACTTTACACCTTCAATGAGAAATCTAGGGGAATAGAAAGAAAGCTTCTTCTTTCTCCCAAGGAGTGGGTGGTGGTTTTGAACCGTTTCCCTTGAGGTTAGCAGCCCAATGTGTAACCCACTACACCAGTAGAGCCTTGGTGGCACTGTCCAGCAATTATTAGACTGCTAAATATGAGGTCAGGGTTTCAAACCTACCAACTTCTCCTTGGGAGAACGATAAAGCTGTTCCCATAAAAGACTGACAGCTCCAGAAGCCCTCTATAGGGTGGCTATGAGTTGGAATTTTGCGGTCATTTAGGGCTTTTTGGTGGCATGTGATTTTTTAGGGCTTTTAGGTTGTTTGTGGACGTTCAAGGTGTGTTTGGGGCATTCGGGTGGTTTGGGGTTTTTAGGGTGTTTTATAAGATTTTAGGGAGTGTTTAAGGGATTTAGGGGTGGTTTTTTAGAGTGTATAGGTATTTTTCAGCACAATAGGGTGTTTTTAGTGATGTTGCAGAGTTCCTTAGGGATTTTAGGGTATTTTTAATATTATATGTGTTTTTTTCCCCCAGCATTTTAGGTTTTCTTAGGGCTTTCATGGTGTTTTCAGGGCATATATGGGGTTTAGGAATGTTTAGGGTTTGGGAATCTTCTAAGGATGATTTTTGGAAGTTTCACATGTTTGGGTGGGCATTTGGTGTTTTTTTGTGGCTTTAGAGTGTTTATGGGATCCTGTCAATTTGCAGCTTTAATTCCGCAAAGAAAAGTCAGACAGCAAGCCAGAAAGGAGCAGGAAATGAAGGGGAAGCCCAGGCCACATGTTACAGCTGCCAAGTCCGGAGAACCTAGGTGTGGTCGTTGGCTACCTGGGACCGGGAATGGGGCTGTGCTCCTGCCCAAGGGTGCTAGGGAGTAAACCAATCTCAGCTGGACGTTTGGCTTTTCTACTAATTAGCCGACTCCATGAACTTTCCCAAGGGCAGCTGGCGAATTGCCAGGGGAACCCAGCTAGACCCCCCACACAAAAGCACAGGGATGGTTACAGGAACAGGAGGTTTCACACAGTGGATGTGCAGGGCTTGGGGTCGGGATTGGGGGCCAAGGTGAGGAAGGGGCAGCAATAAGGCCTGGTCCCAAATAATCAGACACTGAGCAATAAAAGTACAAGGACTGCCAAGAGAACATGGGGACGAAGGATGGCTGGACTTCATTTGATATCTTTGGACGTGCTGTCAGGAGAGACCAGTCCCTGAAGGGACATCAAGTCCATGAAGGACATGATGCTTGGCAAAAAGTGGAGGACGGGCAATAAAACAGCTCGAACCAGTGGCTACACCAGTGGGCATAGTAACAATGGTGAGGATGGTTCGAGACCTGGCAGTGTTTTATTTTACTGCTTGTGTTTTTCTAGAACTGTCTTTCCTGGATGCACGAGGAAGGATAACTGTGCTTGTGGGAAGCAAATGCACAGTGGGCAGCGCTTTGGCCAACATAGGTACACCACCGGCACACAGTGCCCCCTTACTTGGCATCCAAAGTGACAGGGTTTGTCTTTCCCCAGAGCTCTCCAGCCCTGGGGGAAGCGGCCCTGCCTTCGGCGCACCGCCAGGGGGCAGCACTGCTGCTCTCTCACTGGCTACATCTGTGAGGACCCAGAGAGCAGCTCCTTTCTGCTGCTCTCCTCTCAGACTTCTGCCAGAAGCCTTGGCTCGTCCTGGATCCTCCCTTGATTCCCACTCTGCACCTTTGGGGACGCCCAGCCCATTAACTCTCTCCCATCCTTCCTTGCTGCCTCTTGTCCAGATGCCTGAGCTGGGCTTCAAGTAGTTGTAATGTTATGCTTAGGTGAGATGTGTTCAGCTTGTTTACTGTCTGTATACAAGAAAAGAGTGCAGCCCAAGACATCCACCCTTTTGTTCCTCTATGGAAAGCCTGTTACGTGTCATAGTCTTCTCTCTGTGCAGTGCTTTCCTCTGCTGCTGATGCTTTTACATGAAATAGGACTCGGTGTGTCACCGCTACAGGAAATTATCTCTGAAAAAATAATATGCCCAGAACTCAGAAACAGTGTCAGCTTGCATCTGGCATCATGGAAGCATCATGGGTGTGTTTCCATTCATTCGCTCCTGAGTGTCACATGTTAAACTCAGTGCATAGCATAAACAGCAGCAGGCACAAACTGAGACAAAGCACACCCTTTGCTGTGAAGCACATTCCGACTCCTGGCTGCCCCTGTGCCACAGAGTAGAACTGCCCCGCAAGGGCTCCCTAGCTGTCATCTTTACAGAGGCACATGGCCACACCTCCCTTTTGGGAAGCCACTGGGTAGGTTTGAACTTCAGGGTTGTAGTAGTTGATGTTGTAGAGCCCTGGAGTCAGTTCGGATTCATAGGGGCCTGTGCACTAGAGAGAGAAACAAAGCCCAGTCCTGCGCCATCCTCGCACTTGTTACTGTATTTGAGCCGATTCTCGCAGCCACGGTGTCAATCCACCTAAGTAAGGGTCTTCCTCTTGTTTGCTAACCCTCTGCCAAAAATGACGCCCTTCTTGCAGGACTGGTTCCACCATAGTAATATGTCCAAAGTACCTGAGACAACGTCTCCGCATCCTCTTTCAGATCTCCTGCCTTTAGTTTGTCAGCTCACTTCGATGGAGTCGATGCTGAGCCATAGCGACTCTATGAGATCAGAGCAGAACTATCTCTGTGGGTTTCCCAAAGGCTAACTCTATGGGAGTAGAACGCCTCATCCTTTTCTTCTGAGGACTGACTGGTGGTTCCCCACTGCTGACATTACAGTTGACACCCAAGGCATAAGGTACTATGCCACCAGAAGTCCCTTGCCCCTGTGCAATAACCAACACCACCTACACACAAAACCCACCCCTTCTCTGTCAGTTGGATGTATGGTGATGGCTTGAGTTGCTATGAAATTGGAAGCTACTAGGGGGAACCCGACAAAAACTACAATTTTTTCAAAACTATGCATTTAAATTTTTTATCCCCTTCATAGTACTCTCCATTACACTTCACACATTTGTCTAATCTGTGATTACATTCTTGGAAACATTTTTCAAACTCAGCAGTTTGGGTGACACCCTTGTTTTTTTCCCCCTCTCTTCTGTGTTGTCAAACCACTGTCCTTCATTCATGGAAACAGAAAGAAGTCACATGGAGTGAGTTCAGGTGATTAGGATATGAGGGACAAGAGAGGCATGCTTTTTTGGGGGATGTTTTCATACTGTTATTTCTTTTCTCTTTTTTTATAATCAATTTTTGGGGCCTCATACAACTCTTATCACAATTGATACATACATCATATTTGTACATTCATTGCCCTCATCATTCTGAAAACATTTGCTCTCCACTTAATCCGCTGGCATCAGCTGATAATTATTCCCCATCCCTCATGAACCCTGAATAAATTCTA
Organism: Tenrec ecaudatus; assembly: GCF_050624435.1. Taxonomy (NCBI): domain Eukaryota; kingdom Metazoa; phylum Chordata; class Mammalia; order Afrosoricida; family Tenrecidae; genus Tenrec; species Tenrec ecaudatus. The sequence continues at coordinate 26,888 of NW_027457993.1, read as the reverse complement.
AATTATTATTTTGTCATATCTTACACTATACAATATCTCCCTTCAGCCACTTTTCTGTTGTCTGTCCCCCAGGGAGATGGTTATATGTAGATGCTTGTAATCGGTTTCCCCTTTCCATTCCTCCCTCCCTCTACCCTCCTCGTATCGCCACTCTCACCACTGGTCGTGAAGGGATCATCGGCCCTGGATTCCCTGTGTTTCCAGTTCCTATCTGTACCAGTGTACATCCTCAGGTCTAGCTAGATTTGTAAGGTAGAATGGGGATCATTTTAGTTGTGGGGGAAGAAGCATTTAGGAGCTAGAGGAAAGTTGTATGTTTCATTGTTGCTACAGTGCACCCTGACTGGCTCCTCTCCTCCCTGCTACCCTTCTGTAAGGGGATGTCCAATTATCTACAAATGAGCTTTGGGTTTTCACTCCACACTCCCCCGTATTCACAAAGATATGATTTTTTTGTTCCGATGATGTCTGATACCTGATTCTTCCGACACCTCGTGATCACACATGCTGGTGTGCTTCTTTCATGTGGGCTTTGTTGCTTCTCAGCTACATGACCACTTGTTTAACTTCAAGCTTTGAAGACCCCAGAATGTATAACTTTTGATAGCCGACCACCATCAACTTCAGTCACCACATTTGCTTATGCACCCATTTGCCTCCAGCAATTGTGTCGGGGAGGTGAGCATCACGGAATGCCACTTTAATACAACAAAGTATTTTTGCATTGAGGGAGTACTTGAATGGAGGCCCAATGTACATCTGTTACCTTAATACTAAACCTATAAATATATGCATATAGATCTATATCCCCATCGTTATACATAAATATATTTACATATGCACATGCCTTTATTTAGACCTCTATAAATGCCCTTTGCTTCCTACCTCTTTCCTTGATTTCCTTTTACTTTCTGATTGTCCCACTCTCATGTTCAGCCTTCATTTGTGTTTCAGTAATTCCTCTAGGTTACATTACTCTTGGTCACACTCTACCAAGCTTCCTACACCCTCCTCACCATCTATTTGGATCACTTGGTGTTCCCTTGTCCCTGGGTTTGTTAACAGCACTTCCTTTTTCCCTACACCCCCCTTTCCCATCTCCCTCCCCCAGCTGTCAGTCCCATTGTTTTCTCCTCCAGATTGTTCATCCAGCCTATCTCATTTAGACAGACCTGTGGAAATCATAGCATGCACAAAAACGAGACAGAGCAAACCCAAGCAACAAAATGAAACAAAAGAACAACACCACCACCAACAAGCCAATGACAAAAAGCAAAACAAAACACAAGAAAGAAAAGCTTTTAGTTAGTTCAAGGACTGTTTGTTGGCCTTTAGGAGTGCTTTCTCATAGAGTATGATGGGTCAGCTAGCCCTGGCCCCAAAGTCTATTTTTGGTATTCCCTGGGGACTTCGTTGCTCTGTTCCCCTTCCTGTTCTGTTGTACACCCTTAGTATTTTGCCTCGGTGTGCTGGGATCAGATCGGGCGATAGAGGCATGCTGTTTTTTGTGTGTGAGCAGGTGCACTGTCATGGTGGCAAAACCAGTCCCCTGTCTACCACTAATCAGTCCTTTTTATTTTAAATAAATCATTTTATTGGGGGATCTTACAGCTCTTGTAACAATTCATACACCAATTTGTATGAAGCACATTTGTACATACATTGCTATCATCATTTCCAAACATGTTCTTTCTCCTTGAGCTCCTTTTTTCCCCTCCTCCCACCCACGTGAACCACTGATACTTTATACATACTTTTTATTTTTATATTTTACGCCTCTGCTGTATCCCTTCACCCAAACTTCTGCTGTTTGTTCCCCTGGGTGGTGGAGTGGGGCTGTATGTCCATCATTGAGATTGGTTTCCCCTTTCTTCTGCTTCTCCCCCCTACCTTCCCTCGTGGTGTTGCTACTCTCAGTATTGGTCCTGAGGGGTTTATCTGTCCTGGATTCTGTGTGTCGGAACTTCTAGTCAATAGCAGTGTGCAAGCTCTGGTCTAGCCAGACAACTCAGACCTTCTTACACAATATCTTCAGAACCTCTATATAGGAAGCTTGATTAACAGTCTGACCTAGTGCAATGACTAAACTCCAAATGCACTATCACCCTCACATCAACAAAACCAAACAAATGAGCATCTTCTTGAAGTTTGAGTTCACTTGACGAGGTGTATTTGAGTGAGGTGATGATGGCGTCTTACACTGACTTGATTTATGTTTGCATTCTGGCTTGTGAGAAGAGCACAAGGTCTTGTCACCAGCAATGACCTTGGGAAAAAAGTGTGGGTGCACTAGCTCAGAGCAAGTTGCCAGATGCCTGCCCAAACAGGAGAATGTATATTTTGAAATGTGTACCCAGTGGAGCTTTGTACCGCTTGGTTTTTTGGCGGGGGTGGGGTGGGGGTGGGTGGAAGGCCGGCTACTCCTTTGTAGGTTAGATAATCTGAGATGTGCTATTTGAAATTTCCTGGGGCCAGTTTTAGACAAAACTAGAAAAGTTAATTTTGCTGTATGGAAAAATCTGACAGTCTGGAAGTATCTAATTTTCCTCACATGCCATCATTCCCCTAGTAGCATTATTCTTAGTTAAAGCTCTCCTCTGTTCCTCCTTAGGGTTTCCCCCACTACCTGATGTTCCTTTTCTCCTACTCATCATCAAGGGAATTGTGTCCAAAGTGAGGACAGCAAATAATTAAGAGACCCTCCTGACTCTCTGTTAAGAAGGGTGCTCTGGTGCATGCGTGTGATATGTGTGCACATACAATCACATTTGAATTTTGTTGGAAGAGGCTTCATAGAGACAGAGAGTGACATGGTTAGAGCTGCTGCACATGTAGAGCACTGTACTCTATGGTGTTCTAATTCAAATGCATGTAAGGTCCAAGAGAGGTAATAGAAGCAAGTGACCAGGGTCAGGGAAGGCAGCAGGAGGAACTGAGGGAGCCTGAATGCCTCACACCCTGCCAGTTTCACTGATTCTTGGATGGGAGAGTACCAACCTAGTGCTGTGAAATCTTCGCAGTTTTCAGAGGCTTGGGGGATTTAAATTTTGTATGTAAAAAATAGACATCAAAAATGCTTGTAATTTATTGATTTCGATAAACACACTGAATGCCAGTACTCAAGTCAAACAAACCAAACTGACAGCCATCGAGTCTTTGCCAACTCATAGTGACCCTATTAGACAGGGTAGAACTGCCCCTCAGTTCAGCTCCCAGCCCTGGAAGCCCACCAGTTCCTCGTTATTATCATGAGGAATACTATTTTCACAAGAGCATTACATACCCCTAGAGACTAAACCATAAAGCCATATAGGCTTTGACCATGAATTCTGATATGCTTTTTCCTCAAACTGATGGGTCATTTGATGGAATCCTCGTATTACTTCCCTAACATAAAAATTAATCAAGCAAAGGAGATTCAGTGCTCAGTACTACAGCCCCCTATTTAGAGATTAACTCTTAAAAACCACCACCACCACCACCACCACCACCACCACCACCACCACCACCACCACCACCGCCGCCACCTTATCTGTGTTGATAAAAACTTGAGTAGGCTGTATAAATATCTCAAGTATTTAGGATAAAATGGATTCTTATTCTACTGTCACATATATTAGTTTGAGTTATGTGTTTCCATCTGAACACAAATTAAATAGACCTCATTGACATCTTTTCAAAATGCCATAAAAATTAAATGATTACCTTAAAAGATACTCAGTATAATTAGGCATCAGAAAAATGTACATCAACACTAGAGCGAGATAGTGTTTCAACCCATCAAGATGACACTAGCCAAGAATATTAAAAATACCATTGAGTGCTGGAAGAATGAACAGATTTGTGTCAGAAGAACAGTCTGAAAGGTCCTTAGAAGCAAGCACGGGGAGACTTCACATGCTTTGGGTATGTTATCAGGAGATGCCAGTCCCTGGAAAAGGCTGAAATGTTAGGTTCAAGTATAACAACAGTTTTGAAGATGGTGTAGGACTGCGCAGTGGTTCATTCTGCCTTGAGTTGGAACTGACTCAATAGCACCTAATGCTAAAAGCTAGATGCTTTTGATCCTAAATGAAAAGTGGATGGTCCAGCCTCCATACCAGCTACGTGGACAACTGCCCCTCCCCCCAGAAGAATTTACTTTAGAAGACGGCACTGAACCTGTAGCTAGGGGAGATGGACATGTCTGATCAGAGCACACAGGGGCAAATGAAGGGGGAGGAAGAGAGTGGAGCACACACTGGTCCACCAGGCTTGGAGGATGATTTTGGCACTCTGAACAGCCAATGTACAGAGTGGACCATATGGCTGATCCCACTATGAGACATGCCATCCCTTGCTGGCCCAGGGCCCTATGGGGACAATACCGGAGACTCTGTGTTGGGACTGACCCGACTGGCCCTCCAACACGGAGGCAAATCACTAAAAGCATGCAGCAGAGCAACCATGGGAGCAGAGCGGGTAGCCCCTGAGGGAGTACAAAGGACAGACTCTGGGGCCAGAGCATGATACGCCATCAGACCTGACTGAAGGACACACCTATAGAAAAAAAAAAAATCAGACCTTGATCTATTTACAGGTTTTTCTTTCTTAAAAATTTTTTTTGTCTTTTAATTAATTTACTCTTTTATTGATCATTGGTTTTCTGTTGTTGTTTTTTTGTCATCACTGTGTTCTCACCCATCGCCTATCCTGCTATGGTTTGATTTTTGGTGCATATTATTATCTCAACAGATCTATCTAGATAAGATAGGCTGGAAGAATAGGCTGGAGGAGAAAACAACAGGACCAATGGTTCCCGGGGACATGGGAGAGAGAGAGGAGGGGGTAAGGAGGTGATGCTGACCAATCCAGCGACAGGGGAGCAACAAGTAATCCAAAATCCGTCGCAAGGAGGGTGTGAGAAGCCTGGTAGGTATTCAGCAAGGGCAATGTAACCAAGAGAAATTACTCAAACCCAAGTGAAAGCTGAGCATGATAGTCGGACAAGAGGAAAGTAAAAGTAAATAGAGGAAAGAACTAGGTGACAAAGGGTATTTCTAGAGGTCTACATACTGGCATGTACATATGTAAATATATTTATACAGGAGGGTTCGTAAATAGATCAACGTGCATATATTTATAGACTTAGTATTAAGGCAGTAGATGGACATTGCCAAATACTTACTCAATGCAAGAACACGTTATATTAAATTGGCATTCCATGATGAACACCTTCCCAACATGATGGTTGAAGAAAAATGTGTGCACTAGCAAATGTGGTGAAGAAAGCTGATGGTGCCTGGCTATCAAAAGTTATAGCATCTGGGATCTTACAGGCTTGAAAATAAAGAAGCGGCCATCTAGCTCAGAAGCAACAAAGCCCACATGGAGGAAGCACACCAGCCTGTGTGACCATGAACTGTTGAAGGGATCAGATATCAAGCATCAAAGAACACAAAAATCATGTCATTGTAAATGAGGGTGAGTGCAGAGTGGAGACTCAAAGCCCATTGGTAGGTAACTGGACACCCCCTTCCTGAAGGGATGTGGGGACGAGATAAGCCAGTCAGGGTGCAGGGTAGCAACAATGAAACATGTTTCCTCTAGTTCCTAAATGCTTCCTCCCCCCACTATCATGATCCAAATTCTACTTTACAAATCTGGCTAGACAAGGGGATGTACAGAGAGATCGCCTTGGAGATTGGGTGGATGTTCCCACAGTAGCGTGGAGCCTCACAAGTGGTGGTCAGGCGTTTCCCCCAGTCACTTGTAGGACCTCAGGATTTAGGCTGGGGATGCCCCCACTTTTTATAGGGGAGAACAACCTGTGGCTTAGTGTGTGGGAGAGGACCAGCGTGAATTCCCCAGCTGCTTGCCACACCAATAAGTGGGGGGTGGGAGCTCCCTCAGTTGGGCCTTCAGGTTTGCCCTAGGCAGAGGGGAGTGGCCTGGAGACAGCTATTGTCTTGTGATGGGAAAGAGAGTGAAAGGAGAGGAAAAAGAGAGAAAGAGGAAGACACAGACTGGGGCAATAATGCCAACCAGACTGACAACCACTCACCCACAGACAACTAAAATGCACAGAGTAAACAAAGGTGACAACAGTAAAAAAAAAAAAAAAAGAAAACAACTAAAAAGGAGAACCAAATCTGTGGAGGCTGTGGTAGGAAGTAGAGAAGAGCTAGATGGAGCGGAGAAAAGCAGAAAACCTGTAAGAAGAGCCCAATAAAAGGAAAAAGAGAGAAGAGAAAAGGAAGGAGGAGGAGAGAGTATTTTTTTAAATGGTTAAAGAAATAACTGACCCTGTGTTATGCTGTGTGTAGCTCTGACTCGTCCTGTGTGCAGTACTGTCTTAGGGGTCAGGCTGCCCACTAGGAGGACAGGGTTGCCCTAGGCAGAGTGTAGGGCTCTGGAAACCAGCAGTGGTATGTGCAAGCAATGAGAGGGAGCAGAGAGAATCGTACAAGCTAAGAGAGAGGTGAAGAAAGCAAAGACAGAAAGAGGAAAGAAAGAAAAAGAGAATAAAGAGAAAGAAGGAAATAAATCCAACTGAGTTCACTAAGGTTGGCTGTGATGGTAAAGAGCAAGGAGAGAGAGAAGGAGGAAATAAAGTATAAAGTAGTAGCTGATCCCTGATTGCTTGGATGAGGGGCCAGAGGGGTTTAGACACTGCTCCAACATGGCAGGTCAGTGTGCCCTTTTAATGCCGGGACCCAGTGGTGCTGGGCAGAATTGCCCTAGTTGACGAGATCACCTTAGGGGCATGACGGAGGTTTCTTCAACGGTGCAGCGCACTGTAGGTGTTTGTCCCAGGTGCCTTGTGTGGTGTACAGCACTCCCACACAGGGCAGGCTGGAGTGCCTCCTGCTATTTGGGTTGATTTGCCCTAAGCGGAGGGAAGTGACCTGGAAGCCTTTAGTGGCATATGAGAGGAGAGTGGGAGAGAAGAGGAAAAAGAGGGGAAAAGGGGAAAAAAAGAGGGATAAAGAAGAAAGCGAGTAAATAAAAGCCCAACACCAACCTGAGCACGTTGAAACTGAGTGCGGTGAAAAAGTTAGAAGGGCTAGTGAATAAAGTGAGAATAAGTAGAGCAGTGGGTAAGGAGGTAATGATACTTGATCACCTGTCCTTGAGGCCAGAGGAATTCCAACTCTTCCTCAAGGTCACAGGGTCATGGACTTGTAAGGTCTCTCTCTCTGGCCTAAATTCCAACCCCAGTCCTTGGCTCCCCGCGAGAAAAATTTCATGCGGAAGCCGGGCTCGTGATCCAAGTGAATTTAATGAGAGTTAAAAGAAGCTTCAGGTTTTACAAGGCACCCATAGGATTCCTTTGACCATGGGGCCTGGCAGAGACTGCCTCAGGTCATGCAAGGATCTCTCTCCTCCCAGGAAGACGACCTGGACCACCCCTCTCCCTTCTGGTTCCTGCCTTTTCAAGGGTTCCCGGGGAGGCTGGTGAAGGACCCCAGGTCAATCCCATTGGCTGAACTGCAATCATCTGGCCCAGGTGGGCTGCTCCAGGTGCAACATCCATCGGAGCCCACGGGCAGGAAAATCCAGCTTTCCTATGCTGGCTCTCCTGGGCATGCGTTAATGGACTTTCCCATCCCTGATGTAGGGTTCCACAGATGCTGTGTGAGATTACTTCAAAAGCAAGATCGCGCCCGTGGCCAGGGGTCACTTGGGTGCTGGAGTACCTGCCTTGTGCTGCATGTAGCACTGCAGCAGGAGCTGGGAGGGGGCACTGGGGGGCTCCCTCAGCCCCGTCTAGGGCTCCAAGACCGGCAGGGCCTCCCCAGCTATGTGTAGAATCACTGAGAGGGAAGCTTGTTGTCCTATCTAGACTGCTGATGCTTCCTAGATCAGAGGATTTTCTTTTTTATCCCTCTGGCCAGCTAGAATGAAATTGTCTCCCACAGTCTCTGGGCTACAGCTCAGTGCTGTTTAAGGCTGACACTGCTACAGCGGGTCTTTGTTATGGTAAAAGCTGCCAGGCCCTGTGGCTGAGTTCTGGCATTCCTTAGCTAGGTTGCTTCTTATGCTGATTTATGTTAAGGGACTCCCCATGTGGTGCTTGGAGCTGAGCAACCAGACTTGGGTTTGAGTTTTAAACCAATCATTTATGTTTCACCCTTAAAAAAAATTCTACTTGTGATGTGCTCAGATTTGGTGGCTGTCAAGCTGACCCCCAGAGGGGGAGATGCAGCTTATCAGGGGGGTTGTTTACTAGTCGGCCAATTGGAACTAAATTTGCTCCCTGGACTCCCGACTTTCTGCCTTTTTCTCCCACACCATGATCTTCCTAAGGTAATAATATATTTTTTCTTCTACTCTAAATTATGGCTACCCACCACCAACCCCTGACCGTGAGCTCAAGGCATCCAACCGCATGGAGAGCTCAGTGTGGGGTTCCCCTCGTGTCTGAGATTCTGCCCCCTCTCAGGGCGTCCACCTGCAGGGATCCCTGCTCCAGGCAAGGGCATATCTGGCGCCTGCCACTTCGTCAAAATTATAGTGCTGCTTTAAAGCATTCTTGGTTTGCTTTGTGAGTGGAAATCCCACAAAAGAAGGGGTTCAGGAGAAACCCTGTTACCCTAGTTCTAATTTCAGAACTCCACCTCCCCGTTTCCTTCACCTAATTTCCTATTTTTCTGGTCTGGCAGCAGGAGCTCCAGATAGATGGGTCCTATCTGGTTGCCATTTTCTCTGAATCCCTCCATCTATTTTTTTTTACACTCTTAAAAAATACAAAACATTTACTCTACAAGCGCAAACAGATTTTCAAAAGCAGGGAAAAACCTGAACGTTCAGTACATGGTTCAATCGTCTTTTCATCTCTGCGCCCTAACTATGCTGAGCTCCATGGAACTGCATGGAGGGGAGCTATTCTGGCGTCATCGAGCCAAGTGAGTGTTTTGAATTACCTCAAGTGAATATTTGACTGGAAAGCATAGGGTGTAAAAAAACCCTGAAATCAGATGGTGCACATCTATCACAAAGAACAGGGCCTTGTACTTAAACCTTTTTTCTGAAAATAAGCAGCCATCTAAGTGAGATGTCAACTAAGTCCGCCCAGAACAAGCAGCACAGCCAGTGTGATGCCAGGGTGATAAATAATAGAATCTCAATCTGCAGGTATGAACAAGAATCAGAGCTTAAGTTCGGAACACCCAGTTTGCAAAAGGACTCAAATGCACATGCGGGGTGAATTCCCTCTGACCAAAGCCCATGGACATGAACAGATACAGTTAAGTTCAAATGTAACACCTGATCATTTGATCTCTTCAGACTAATTTTAATTTGGTTCCAGTTTTTAGTATTTTTCACTTTCTGTTCGATTGAGGTTTTTCTCTCTTTTATCATTGTTAGTTTTTCTTTTCTACTTGTTTCTTGATTTTGTTTTGTATTTTTTTTTAATACATATGAAATCCAGGAGAGGCAAATCCAGAGAGACACTAACAGAATTAACAATCTCCTAGGGACAGGCAGGGAAGATTTGGGGGAGTGAGGGGGGGGGGCTAACAAAAATGAATATAAAAGAAGGAAATGATGTAAACCTGATTGTGGTGAGGATTACACAAATCTTAATATGACTGAAGTATTGAATGATATATGTGAATTATATGAGAATTAAAATAAAACAAAAGCTGCGGTCAGAGATAGGGCAGCAATTTAGCCCTGAATCTCTTGGTGAAGATTGAATGTCATTTTGTGCCAAGAGCCCATTTTTCCACTCATGAAGTTTGGGGAACCGGCGGCGGCGGCGGCTCGGGACGGGGGTGGGGGGGGCGCCAGGGGAGGGGGCAGACACCAGGGGCAGCGATGGCGGCGGTGGCGGCGGCGGCTCGGGGCCGGGGGGGGGGGGGGGTGCGCCAGGGGAGGGGGCAGACACCAGGGGCAGCGGTGGCGGCGGCGGCTCGGGGCCGGGGGGGGGGGGGGCGCCAGGGGAGGGGGCAGACACCAGGAGCAGCGGTGGCAGCGGCGGCTCCCGGCGCCATCTTGGGCTGATCGATGAATTGAACAAAGAGGATCAATTTCCGATCAAGCGAGTTATCAATGGGGGCCGGGGAGTGAGAGGGACTTGTCCCCGAGTCGGCCCCGCTTTTCCCGGCACCCCCCTCCTCCCCTCCGCCGCGGCCCCCCGGCGGCGAGGCAGCCCGGCGCCCCCGGGGAGGCCGCGACCGCCCGCAGCCCCCACCCCCGAGCGAGAGGCCGAGAGAGGAGAAGCCTGACCTGCAGCTGCTGTAAATCAAAGCGCTTCCAATATTGAAACATCGATCCCACATTGGCCGCCATCTTGAGACATATTGAGACGGAGTGAGAGGCTGATAGAGAGGGGGCTGGAGTTCAGGAGCCGCCAGGAGGCAGCAGGCGGGCGGCGCCAAAACCCGGCCTGGAGCCGGCCGCCGCCGCCGCCGCCACAGAGGAGCGCGGACTCCTCCTCACGGCGCCACCGCCGCCAGGGCGAGCCGAGCCGGAGCCGGAGTCGGAGGCCGAGGGCGCGGCGGCAGCTGGCCCGGCCTCGCGCGTGGCCGCCCGGCCCCCGCCCCCCGCCAGCGGCCGAACGAGCGACCCGCCCGCGACCCCCGCCCCTCCCAACCCCCAGCCCCGGCCGGCGGCCGCCCGGCTCGGCGCGGCCCGGCCCCGAGGGGGCGCTGGAGGGCGGCGAGAGGGCAGCCCCGCGGCCCGCCGAGGCCCAGGCCCGGCTCACCTGGCGCGGGGGGGCGCGGAGGGAGGGGGCCCTGGTGGCGGCGGAGCGCAGCCCCCCCGCCCGCCTCTACGCCCGGGCGCTGGGTGCCGGCGACGCGCCGGGGGTCGTCGGTCGTCCTGCTGGGCGCCCGCCCGCCCGCGGAGCCGCCGCGACCACCTGCCTGAGCCCAGACCCCCGCACGGCGCAGGCCTCAGCGCACCCGCGCGTGTGCCCGAAGCCTTGACCGTGGGCGGCCCCGCCAGCCGGGGCCTCAAGGACCCAGCACCCCAGAGCGCCCTTGCTGGGGGAGGGCAGGGGCGTGGGGAGGCATCAGCCCCTGACCCTCTTGAACTTGCACCCGCCAGCGTCCCACGCCGGGGCCCAAGAGTCCCCGCTCAACACCACCCGGTGACCCAGGGCCCCCAGCTGTCGCCGCCGACTTTTCACGACCGGAAAAGTCTCGACGCGCAGTCCTTGCAGCCCCCGAGGCGCGTCTGGGGAACAGCCCCGGAAACTTCCAGGGCTGCGGACCCCCTGGTTGGGTATTCCTTTTTGAGGCAGACATTTGGGAAACCGAATTCAAAAACAGAAAGCAAGGCGAAAACGGCGACATGGGGACCGAATCCGAATAGCACGATCCCTCTTGATTGGCTTCCTCAGGGACACCTGGCAAAAGCATGTTTGGGGATGGTCCTAAGTGTTGACACGCACGTGTGGCTCGGCGCTTCCAGTGGGACACCGCGCCGCGCTGGCTCGCACTGCAAGTAAAGTGCAGTTAGATCAAACCAATCCCCATCTCCAGGACTCGGGGTACATAAACCCTGTAGGGACTCCAAACTAAAATGCATATACGTGGGAGAGCATTCCTTTTCCCACTGGGCTGGGTGTGTGCCACTGATCAGGCGAGCGGGGTCGGCCTGCGTGAATGGATGGAGGAACCAGAAATGAGACGACGCAACATTCGAGGAGCCGCGCGTCCCCACGGTCTCGCGCTGCTGACCAAGGGGGGTCTCTCGTTTTATCCAGCCGCAGGTCCTGCGACACCCCCGCTCGCAGCCCGTCGGGGGGCCCCGCGGACAGGAAGACGGTGGGGTGCGCGAGGGCCTCGAGGGGCGCGTCCCGAGTCCCCGCCTGCAAGGCCGCCCGTGCACCCTGCGGGGCGCTCCCAGCCTCCGCCTGCGCTGGGCGGCCCGTAGCACGCGACGCCGGGCCCGCCCACCCAGCGGGCGGGTGGCCGCCTCCTCAAGTTCTTAATGCTTCCCCACTAACCTGAACCCAGTTCTAATCTGGCCAAACTAGAGAAGGTATTGTAGTACAGATAGGAATTTCAAACACGGGGAATCCAGGGTGGATGGGCCTGTGAGGACCAGTGTTATGAGTGGAGATACTGGGAGGGTGGAGGAAGGGCAGGATGGAAAGTGGGAACCGATTACAAGGATCTTCATTGACCTCAAAAGAAAGGTGGGTGAAGATATGACAAAAGAATTAGTACATTTCCAAGGATTGATGAGGGATGGGTGGCGGGCATTGAGGGGGGAAAAAATGAGGAGCTGAGGCCAGGGGCTTGGGTGAAGAGTGGAGATTTTGAGAATAATGAGGGCAATTAATGGTCAGATGTGCTTCAAACAGCTGATGTATATATGGATTGTGGTTAGTGTTGTAAGAGCCCCTAATAAAATGATCATAAAAGAAACAAAAATAATCTGGGCAGAGGGCTCATGCAAGGATGATCTCAGGCTGGATTAGACCAGTCAAAACAGCTACTGGAGTCGCCTCACCCTGTGTCAATTCCTGAGTCAGGCATGAAGCTTAGGGCCCACAGCCCCAGCAGCTGGCCAGTGAGGGACGTGGGTCTCTGAGGCCATTCCACAGGGGGAATGGTCCTCTGTGCTGCAGGGCCCACCCTCCTATGTAAGCGTGCTGTCTGGGACAGGGCTTACATGGAGTCCACACCATGGGAGCTCTACTACTCATGGGGGATTGGCAGGAAGCCTCTGCTCATGCGCACACACCACCAACTAGCTGGAGGATCTCCGTGAACAAAGCCTGAGGCAGACAACAAGCCCACTAACTGATGCTGTAAGAGATACAGCGAGAGTGAGTCAGCATTGTGCACAGAATTGAGCGATACTGGTTCTTTGGGAAATTCATAATCCAACACTGACACTGCTGAGATAAAGGATGACAGTGAGGAAGATTCTACACCTGAGCTCTGTGATGGACCAACGTGGTGCTCTACTCTCTTCAGGAATGGATGAGCCAGCTCCACCAAGATTCCCCTTTACTGGAGCACCTGCTATGTATGTAGACGTTGAACACAAGAACGCTTTGGCGTTCCTACAATGATTTCTGACCGATGAGGTCATCGAAAAATTGATTATGATAGCCCGGAGGTTTACTTTCAGGTTTTAACCCCTCTTCAGTTAATTTCTGTGCATGGGGGAAGGTTTGGGGCTTGCTTCATTTTCCTACATACGGTATCTCAGTTTGTCCAACACCATTTGTTGAGCAAGCAGAATTTGTCCCTTTGGATATTTCTGTGTCCTTTTTCGAAGGCTAGTTTCCTGTTGACTGGTGAATATATGTGTAGCTTTTCTGTTCGAATCCATTGATCTATATACCTCTCAGTGTACCAATACACTGCTCTCCCTTAGGGAAAAACAACAACAAAAGTTGTATGAGCCCCTATATAATGATTTTTTTTAATGGACGATGAACTATTTTCCAGGCCAGCACTATCCTATGTTTGAGCACATTGCTGCAGCCACTGTGTCAATCCATCATGCCTTATAGCCTGCGGTACTCATGTTCAGGTATAGTGTTCTGCCATTCACAAGGTTCACACTGGCCAGTTCTTTCAGAAGTGGAAGACCAGGTCCTCCTCCCTCGTCTCTCTGTCTGGAAACTGCTGAAGTCTACCTGCAGTGAGTGACCCAGCAGGCATTTGAACTACTGGCTGCAAAATTTCCACCATTACAGCCAAATGCAGGCCACCACAGTACAACAGACAGTAACAGCATCTTAACACCACACAAAGGCTCCTCCCTGGGGAGACCACGTGTTCAGGCAATTGCTGCTGTTACACATGTAAGTGGGGGCTACATGAAGTCGCACCATCTCCTGTGGCCCTTCCAGGAACAGGCCATTCTGCTGTTGTTTCTACTGGACTTAGGCTCAGCTGCCAACCTGCCCTCTGCACGCATTCTTCTCCTTACCCTTCCATGTCACCTTCTCTTTGCCCAAGTCAATACTGCTGGTCAGTCACCTACTGGTGGATGCTTGCTTCTGAAGTTTCTGAACCACATTTCCCCATGGTTATGAGACATTGCTGCTGCCACTGCGAGCATTTAACAGGTTACTTTACACCTTCAATGAGAAATCTAGGGGAATAGAAAGAAAGCTTCTTCTTTCTCCCAAGGAGTGGGTGGTGGTTTTGAACCGTTTCCCTTGAGGTTAGCAGCCCAATGTGTAACCCACTACACCAGTAGAGCCTTGGTGGCACTGTCCAGCAATTATTAGACTGCTAAATATGAGGTCAGGGTTTCAAACCTACCAACTTCTCCTTGGGAGAACGATAAAGCTGTTCCCATAAAAGACTGACAGCTCCAGAAGCCCTCTATAGGGTGGCTATGAGTTGGAATTTTGCGGTCATTTAGGGCTTTTTGGTGGCATGTGATTTTTTAGGGCTTTTAGGTTGTTTGTGGACGTTCAAGGTGTGTTTGGGGCATTCGGGTGGTTTGGGGTTTTTAGGGTGTTTTATAAGATTTTAGGGAGTGTTTAAGGGATTTAGGGGTGGTTTTTTAGAGTGTATAGGTATTTTTCAGCACAATAGGGTGTTTTTAGTGATGTTGCAGAGTTCCTTAGGGATTTTAGGGTATTTTTAATATTATATGTGTTTTTTTCCCCCAGCATTTTAGGTTTTCTTAGGGCTTTCATGGTGTTTTCAGGGCATATATGGGGTTTAGGAATGTTTAGGGTTTGGGAATCTTCTAAGGATGATTTTTGGAAGTTTCACATGTTTGGGTGGGCATTTGGTGTTTTTTTGTGGCTTTAGAGTGTTTATGGGATCCTGTCAATTTGCAGCTTTAATTCCGCAAAGAAAAGTCAGACAGCAAGCCAGAAAGGAGCAGGAAATGAAGGGGAAGCCCAGGCCACATGTTACAGCTGCCAAGTCCGGAGAACCTAGGTGTGGTCGTTGGCTACCTGGGACCGGGAATGGGGCTGTGCTCCTGCCCAAGGGTGCTAGGGAGTAAACCAATCTCAGCTGGACGTTTGGCTTTTCTACTAATTAGCCGACTCCATGAACTTTCCCAAGGGCAGCTGGCGAATTGCCAGGGGAACCCAGCTAGACCCCCCACACAAAAGCACAGGGATGGTTACAGGAACAGGAGGTTTCACACAGTGGATGTGCAGGGCTTGGGGTCGGGATTGGGGGCCAAGGTGAGGAAGGGGCAGCAATAAGGCCTGGTCCCAAATAATCAGACACTGAGCAATAAAAGTACAAGGACTGCCAAGAGAACATGGGGACGAAGGATGGCTGGACTTCATTTGATATCTTTGGACGTGCTGTCAGGAGAGACCAGTCCCTGAAGGGACATCAAGTCCATGAAGGACATGATGCTTGGCAAAAAGTGGAGGACGGGCAATAAAACAGCTCGAACCAGTGGCTACACCAGTGGGCATAGTAACAATGGTGAGGATGGTTCGAGACCTGGCAGTGTTTTATTTTACTGCTTGTGTTTTTCTAGAACTGTCTTTCCTGGATGCACGAGGAAGGATAACTGTGCTTGTGGGAAGCAAATGCACAGTGGGCAGCGCTTTGGCCAACATAGGTACACCACCGGCACACAGTGCCCCCTTACTTGGCATCCAAAGTGACAGGGTTTGTCTTTCCCCAGAGCTCTCCAGCCCTGGGGGAAGCGGCCCTGCCTTCGGCGCACCGCCAGGGGGCAGCACTGCTGCTCTCTCACTGGCTACATCTGTGAGGACCCAGAGAGCAGCTCCTTTCTGCTGCTCTCCTCTCAGACTTCTGCCAGAAGCCTTGGCTCGTCCTGGATCCTCCCTTGATTCCCACTCTGCACCTTTGGGGACGCCCAGCCCATTAACTCTCTCCCATCCTTCCTTGCTGCCTCTTGTCCAGATGCCTGAGCTGGGCTTCAAGTAGTTGTAATGTTATGCTTAGGTGAGATGTGTTCAGCTTGTTTACTGTCTGTATACAAGAAAAGAGTGCAGCCCAAGACATCCACCCTTTTGTTCCTCTATGGAAAGCCTGTTACGTGTCATAGTCTTCTCTCTGTGCAGTGCTTTCCTCTGCTGCTGATGCTTTTACATGAAATAGGACTCGGTGTGTCACCGCTACAGGAAATTATCTCTGAAAAAATAATATGCCCAGAACTCAGAAACAGTGTCAGCTTGCATCTGGCATCATGGAAGCATCATGGGTGTGTTTCCATTCATTCGCTCCTGAGTGTCACATGTTAAACTCAGTGCATAGCATAAACAGCAGCAGGCACAAACTGAGACAAAGCACACCCTTTGCTGTGAAGCACATTCCGACTCCTGGCTGCCCCTGTGCCACAGAGTAGAACTGCCCCGCAAGGGCTACCTAGCTGTCATCTTTACAGAGGCACATGGCCACACCTCCCTTTTGGGAAGCCACTGGGTAGGTTTGAACTTCAGGGTTGTAGTAGTTGATGTTGTAGAGCCCTGGAGTCAGTTCGGATTCATAGGGGCCTGTGCACTAGAGAGAGAAACAAAGCCCAGTCCTGCGCCATCCTCGCACTTGTTACTGTATTTGAGCCGATTCTCGCAGCCACGGTGTCAATCCACCTAAGTAAGGGTCTTCCTCTTGTTTGCTAACCCTCTGCCAAAAATGACGCCCTTCTTGCAGGACTGGTTCCACCATAGTAATATGTCCAAAGTACCTGAGACAACGTCTCCGCATCCTCTTTCAGATCTCCTGCCTTTAGTTTGTCAGCTCACTTCGATGGAGTCGATGCTGAGCCATAGCGACTCTATGAGATCAGAGCAGAACTATCTCTGTGGGTTTCCCAAAGGTTAACTCTATGGGAGTAGAACACCTCATCCTTTTCTTCTGAGGACTGACTGGTGGTTCCCCACTGCTGACATTACAGTTGACACCCAAGGCATAAGGTACTATGCCACCAGAAGTCCCTTGCCCCTGTGCAATAACCAACACCACCTACACACAAAACCCACCCCTTCTCTGTCAGTTGGATGTATGGTGATGGCTTGAGTTGCTATGAAATTGGAAGCTACTAGGGGGAACCCGACAAAAACTACAATTTTTTCAAAACTATGCATTTAAATTTTTATCCCCTTCATAGTACTCTCCATTACACTTCACACATTTGTCTAATCTGTGATTACATTCTTGGAAACATTTTTCAAACTCAGCAGTTTGGGTGACACCCTTGTTTTTTTCCCCCCCTCTTCTGTGTTGTCAAACCACTGTCCTTCATTCATGGAAACAGAAAGAAGTCACATGGAGTGAGTTCAGGTGATTAGGATATGAGGGACAAGAGAGGCATGCTTTTTTGGGGGATGTTTTCATACTGTTATTTCTTTTCTCTTTTTTTATAATCAATTTTTGGGGCCTCATACAACTCTTATCACAATTGATACATACATCATATTTGTACATTCATTGCCCTCATCATTCTGAAAACATTTGCTCTCCACTTAATCCGCTGGCATCAGCTGATAATTATTCCCCATCCCTCATGAACCCTGAATAAATTCTAAATTATTATTTTGTCATATCTTACACTATACAATATCTCCCTTCAGCCACTTTTCTGTTGTCTGTCCCCCAGGGAGATGGTTATATGTAGATGCTTGTAATCGGTTTCCCCTTTCCATTCCTCCCTCCCTCTACCCTCCTCGTATCGCCACTCTCACCACTGGTCGTGAAGGGATCATCGGCCCTGGATTCCCTGTGTTTCCAGTTCCTATCTGTACCAGTGTACATCCTCAGGTCTAGCTAGATTTGTAAGGTAGAATGGGGATCATTTTAGTTGTGGGGGAAGAAGCATTTAGGAGCTAGAGGAAAGTTGTATGTTTCATTGTTGCTACAGTGCACCCTGACTGGCTCCTCTCCTCCCTGCTACCCTTCTGTAAGGGGATGTCCAATTATCTACAAATGAGCTTTGGGTTTTCACTCCACACTCCCCCGTATTCACAAAGATATGATTTTTTTGTTCCGATGATGTCTGATACCTGATTCTTCCGACACCTCGTGATCACACATGCTGGTGTGCTTCTTTCATGTGGGCTTTGTTGCTTCTCAGCTACATGACCACTTGTTTAACTTCAAGCTTTTAAGACCCCAGAATGTATAACTTTTGATAGCCGACCACCATCAACTTCAGTCACCACATTTGCTTATGCACCCATTTGCCTCCAGCAATTGTGTCGGGGAGGTGAGCATCACGGAATGCCACTTTAATACAACAAAGTATTTTTGCATTGAGGGAGTACTTGAATGGAGGCCCAATGTACATCTGTTACCTTAATACTAAACCTATAAATATATGCATATAGATCTATATCCCCATCGTTATACATAAATATATTTACATATGCACATGCCTTTATTTAGACCTCTATAAATGCCCTTTGCTTCCTACCTCTTTCCTTGATTTCCTTTTACTTTCTGATTGTCCCACTCTCATGTTCAGCCTTCATTTGTGTTTCAGTAATTCCTCTAGGTTACATTACTCTTGGTCACACTCTACCAAGCTTCCTACACCCTCCTCACCATCTATTTGGATCACTTGGTGTTCCCTTGTCCCTGGGTTTGTTAACAGCACTTCCTTTTTCCCTACACCCCCCTTTCCCATCTCCCTCCCCCAGCTGTCAGTCCCATTGTTTTCTCCTCCAGATTGTTCATCCAGCCTATCTCATTTAGACAGACCTGTGGAAATCATAGCATGCACAAAAACGAGACAGAGCAAACCCAAGCAACAAAATGAAACAAAAGAACAACACCACCACCAACAAGCCAATGACAAAAAGCAAAACAAAACACAAGAAAGAAAAGCTTTTAGTTAGTTCAAGGACTGTTTGTTGGCCTTTAGGAGTGCTTTCTCATA
Organism: Tenrec ecaudatus; assembly: GCF_050624435.1. Lineage (NCBI taxonomy): Eukaryota > Metazoa > Chordata > Mammalia > Afrosoricida > Tenrecidae > Tenrec > Tenrec ecaudatus. The sequence continues at coordinate 8,102 of NW_027457993.1, read as the reverse complement.
GAGTATGATGGGTCAGCTAGCCCTGGCCCCAAAGTCTATTTTTGGTATTCCCTGGGGACTTCGTTGCTCTGTTCCCCTTCCTGTTCTGTTGTACACCCTTAGTATTTTGCCTCGGTGTGCTGGGATCAGATCGGGCGATAGAGGCATGCTGTTTTTTGTGTGTGAGCAGGTGCACTGTCATGGTGGCAAAACCAGTCCCCTGTCTACCACTAATCAGTCCTTTTTATTTTAAATAAATCATTTTATTGGGGGATCTTACAGCTCTTGTAACAATTCATACACCAATTTGTATGAAGCACATTTGTACATACATTGCTATCATCATTTCCAAACATGTTCTTTCTCCTTGAGCTCCTTTTTTCCCCTCCTCCCACCCACGTGAACCACTGATACTTTATACATACTTTTTATTTTTATATTTTACGCCTCTGCTGTATCCCTTCACCCAAACTTCTGCTGTTTGTTCCCCTGGGTGGTGGAGTGGGGCTGTATGTCCATCATTGAGATTGGTTTCCCCTTTCTTCTGCTTCTCCCCCCTACCTTCCCTCGTGGTGTTGCTACTCTCAGTATTGGTCCTGAGGGGTTTATCTGTCCTGGATTCTGTGTGTCGGAACTTCTAGTCAATAGCAGTGTGCAAGCTCTGGTCTAGCCAGACAACTCAGACCTTCTTACACAATATCTTCAGAACCTCTATATAGGAAGCTTGATTAACAGTCTGACCTAGTGCAATGACTAAACTCCAAATGCACTATCACCCTCACATCAACAAAACCAAACAAATGAGCATCTTCTTGAAGTTTGAGTTCACTTGACGAGGTGTATTTGAGTGAGGTGATGATGGCGTCTTACACTGACTTGATTTATGTTTGCATTCTGGCTTGTGAGAAGAGCACAAGGTCTTGTCACCAGCAATGACCTTGGGAAAAAAGTGTGGGTGCACTAGCTCAGAGCAAGTTGCCAGATGCCTGCCCAAACAGGAGAATGTATATTTTGAAATGTGTACCCAGTGGAGCTTTGTACCGCTTGGTTTTTTGGCGGGGGTGGGGTGGGGGTGGGTGGAAGGCCGGCTACTCCTTTGTAGGTTAGATAATCTGAGATGTGCTATTTGAAATTTCCTGGGGCCAGTTTTAGACAAAACTAGAAAAGTTAATTTTGCTGTATGGAAAAATCTGACAGTCTGGAAGTATCTAATTTTCCTCACATGCCATCATTCCCCTAGTAGCATTATTCTTAGTTAAAGCTCTCCTCTGTTCCTCCTTAGGGTTTCCCCCACTACCTGATGTTCCTTTTCTCCTACTCATCATCAAGGGAATTGTGTCCAAAGTGAGGACAGCAAATAATTAAGAGACCCTCCTGACTCTCTGTTAAGAAGGGTGCTCTGGTGCATGCGTGTGATATGTGTGCACATACAATCACATTTGAATTTTGTTGGAAGAGGCTTCATAGAGACAGAGAGTGACATGGTTAGAGCTGCTGCACATGTAGAGCACTGTACTCTATGGTGTTCTAATTCAAATGCATGTAAGGTCCAAGAGAGGTAATAGAAGCAAGTGACCAGGGTCAGGGAAGGCAGCAGGAGGAACTGAGGGAGCCTGAATGCCTCACACCCTGCCAGTTTCACTGATTCTTGGATGGGAGAGTACCAACCTAGTGCTGTGAAATCTTCGCAGTTTTCAGAGGCTTGGGGGATTTAAATTTTGTATGTAAAAAATAGACATCAAAAATGCTTGTAATTTATTGATTTCGATAAACACACTGAATGCCAGTACTCAAGTCAAACAAACCAAACTGACAGCCATCGAGTCTTTGCCAACTCATAGTGACCCTATTAGACAGGGTAGAACTGCCCCTCAGTTCAGCTCCCAGCCCTGGAAGCCCACCAGTTCCTCGTTATTATCATGAGGAATACTATTTTCACAAGAGCATTACATACCCCTAGAGACTAAACCATAAAGCCATATAGGCTTTGACCATGAATTCTGATATGCTTTTTCCTCAAACTGATGGGTCATTTGATGGAATCCTCGTATTACTTCCCTAACATAAAAATTAATCAAGCAAAGGAGATTCAGTGCTCAGTACTACAGCCCCCTATTTAGAGATTAACTCTTAAAAACCACCACCACCACCACCACCACCACCACCACCACCACCACCACCACCACCGCCGCCACCTTATCTGTGTTGATAAAAACTTGAGTAGGCTGTATAAATATCTCAAGTATTTAGGATAAAATGGATTCTTATTCTACTGTCACATATATTAGTTTGAGTTATGTGTTTCCATCTGAACACAAATTAAATAGACCTCATTGACATCTTTTCAAAATGCCATAAAAATTAAATGATTACCTTAAAAGATACTCAGTATAATTAGGCATCAGAAAAATGTACATCAACACTAGAGCGAGATAGTGTTTCAACCCATCAAGATGACACTAGCCAAGAATATTAAAAATACCATTGAGTGCTGGAAGAATGAACAGATTTGTGTCAGAAGAACAGTCTGAAAGGTCCTTAGAAGCAAGCACGGGGAGACTTCACATGCTTTGGGTATGTTATCAGGAGATGCCAGTCCCTGGAAAAGGCTGAAATGTTAGGTTCAAGTATAACAACAGTTTTGAAGATGGTGTAGGACTGCGCAGTGGTTCATTCTGCCTTGAGTTGGAACTGACTCAATAGCACCTAATGCTAAAAGCTAGATGCTTTTGATCCTAAATGAAAAGTGGATGGTCCAGCCTCCATACCAGCTACGTGGACAACTGCCCCTCCCCCCAGAAGAATTTACTTTAGAAGACGGCACTGAACCTGTAGCTAGGGGAGATGGACATGTCTGATCAGAGCACACAGGGGCAAATGAAGGGGGAGGAAGAGAGTGGAGCACACACTGGTCCACCAGGCTTGGAGGATGATTTTGGCACTCTGAACAGCCAATGTACAGAGTGGACCATATGGCTGATCCCACTATGAGACATGCCATCCCTTGCTGGCCCAGGGCCCTATGGGGACAATACCGGAGACTCTGTGTTGGGACTGACCCGACTGGCCCTCCAACACGGAGGCAAATCACTAAAAGCATGCAGCAGAGCAACCATGGGAGCAGAGCGGGTAGCCCCTGAGGGAGTACAAAGGACAGACTCTGGGGCCAGAGCATGATACGCCATCAGACCTGACTGAAGGACACACCTATAGAAAAAAAAAAAATCAGACCTTGATCTATTTACAGGTTTTTCTTTCTTAAAAATTTTTTTTGTCTTTTAATTAATTTACTCTTTTATTGATCATTGGTTTTCTGTTGTTGTTTTTTTGTCATCACTGTGTTCTCACCCATCGCCTATCCTGCTATGGTTTGATTTTTGGTGCATATTATTATCTCAACAGATCTATCTAGATAAGATAGGCTGGAAGAATAGGCTGGAGGAGAAAACAACAGGACCAATGGTTCCCGGGGACATGGGAGAGAGAGAGGAGGGGGTAAGGAGGTGATGCTGACCAATCCAGCGACAGGGGAGCAACAAGTAATCCAAAATCCGTCGCAAGGAGGGTGTGAGAAGCCTGGTAGGTATTCAGCAAGGGCAATGTAACCAAGAGAAATTACTCAAACCCAAGTGAAAGCTGAGCATGATAGTCGGACAAGAGGAAAGTAAAAGTAAATAGAGGAAAGAACTAGGTGACAAAGGGTATTTCTAGAGGTCTACATACTGGCATGTACATATGTAAATATATTTATACAGGAGGGTTCGTAAATAGATCAACGTGCATATATTTATAGACTTAGTATTAAGGCAGTAGATGGACATTGCCAAATACTTACTCAATGCAAGAACACGTTATATTAAATTGGCATTCCATGATGAACACCTTCCCAACATGATGGTTGAAGAAAAATGTGTGCACTAGCAAATGTGGTGAAGAAAGCTGATGGTGCCTGGCTATCAAAAGTTATAGCATCTGGGATCTTACAGGCTTGAAAATAAAGAAGCGGCCATCTAGCTCAGAAGCAACAAAGCCCACATGGAGGAAGCACACCAGCCTGTGTGACCATGAACTGTTGAAGGGATCAGATATCAAGCATCAAAGAACACAAAAATCATGTCATTGTAAATGAGGGTGAGTGCAGAGTGGAGACTCAAAGCCCATTGGTAGGTAACTGGACACCCCCTTCCTGAAGGGATGTGGGGACGAGATAAGCCAGTCAGGGTGCAGGGTAGCAACAATGAAACATGTTTCCTCTAGTTCCTAAATGCTTCCTCCCCCCACTATCATGATCCAAATTCTACTTTACAAATCTGGCTAGACAAGGGGATGTACAGAGAGATCGCCTTGGAGATTGGGTGGATGTTCCCACAGTAGCGTGGAGCCTCACAAGTGGTGGTCAGGCGTTTCCCACAGTCACTTGTAGGACCTCAGGATTTAGGCTGGGGATGCCCCCACTTTTTATAGGGGAGAACAACCTGTGGCTTAGTGTGTGGGAGAGGACCAGCGTGAATTCCCCAGCTGCTTGCCACACCATTAAGTGGGGGGTGGGAGCTCCCTCAGTTGGGCCTTCAGGTTTGCCCTAGGCAGAGGGGAGTGGCCTGGAGACAGCTATTGTCTTGTGATGGGAAAGAGAGTGAAAGGAGAGGAAAAAGAGAGAAAGAGGAAGACACAGACTGGGGCAATAATGCCAACCAGACTGACAACCACTCACCCACAGACAACTAAAATGCACAGAGTAAACAAAGGTGACAACAGTAAAAAAAAAAAAAAAGAAAACAACTAAAAAGGAGAACCAAATCTGTGGAGGCTGTGGTAGGAAGTAGAGAAGAGCTAGATGGAGCGGAGAAAAGCAGAACACCTTTAAGAAGAGCCCAATAAAAGGAAAAAGAGAGAAGAGAAAAGGAAGGAGGAGGAGAGAGTATTTTTTTAAATGGTTAAAGAAATAACTGACCCTGTGTTATGCTGTGTGTAGCTCTGACTCGTCCTGTGTGCAGTACTGTCTTAGGGGTCAGGCTGCCCACTAGGAGGACAGGGTTGCCCTAGGCAGAGTGTAGGGCTCTGGAAACCAGCAGTGGTATGTGCAAGCAATGAGAGGGAGCAGAGAGAATCGTACAAGCTAAGAGAGAGGTGAAGAAAGCAAAGACAGAAAGAGGAAAGAAAGAAAAAGAGAATAAAGAGAAAGAAGGAAATAAATCCAACTGAGTTCACTAAGGTTGGCTGTGATGGTAAAGAGCAAGGAGAGAGAGAAGGAGGAAATAAAGTATAAAGTAGTAGCTGATCCCTGATTGCTTGGATGAGGGGCCAGAGGGGTTTAGACACTGCTCCAACATGGCAGGTCAGTGTGCCCTTTTAATGCCGGGACCCAGTGGTGCTGGGCAGAATTGCCCTAGTTGACGAGATCACCTTAGGGGCATGACGGAGGTTTCTTCAACGGTGCAGCGCACTGTAGGTGTTTGTCCCAGGTGCCTTGTGTGGTGTACAGCACTCCCACACAGGGCAGGCTGGAGTGCCTCCTGCTATTTGGGTTGATTTGCCCTAAGCGGAGGGAAGTGACCTGGAAGCCTTTAGTGGCATATGAGAGGAGAGTGGGAGAGAAGAGGAAAAAGAGGGGAAAAGGGGAAAAAAAGAGGGATAAAGAAGAAAGCGAGTAAATAAAAGCCCAACACCAACCTGAGCACGTTGAAACTGAGTGCGGTGAAAAAGTTAGAAGGGCTAGTGAATAAAGTGAGAATAAGTAGAGCAGTGGGTAAGGAGGTAATGATACTTGATCACCTGTCCTTGAGGCCAGAGGAATTCCAACTCTTCCTCAAGGTCACAGGGTCATGGACTTGTAAGGTCTCTCTCTCTGGCCTAAATTCCAACCCCAGTCCTTGGCTCCCCGCGAGAAAAATTTCATGCGGAAGCCGGGCTCGTGATCCAAGTGAATTTAATGAGAGTTAAAAGAAGCTTCAGGTTTTACAAGGCACCCATAGGATTCCTTTGACCATGGGGCCTGGCAGAGACTGCCTCAGGTCATGCAAGGATCTCTCTCCTCCCAGGAAGACGACCTGGACCACCCCTCTCCCTTCTGGTTCCTGCCTTTTCAAGGGTTCCCGGGGAGGCTGGTGAAGGACCCCAGGTCAATCCCATTGGCTGAACTGCAATCATCTGGCCCAGGTGGGCTGCTCCAGGTGCAACATCCATCGGAGCCCACGGGCAGGAAAATCCAGCTTTCCTATGCTGGCTCTCCTGGGCATGCGTTAATGGACTTTCCCATCCCTGATGTAGGGTTCCACAGATGCTGTGTGAGATTACTTCAAAAGCAAGATCGCGCCCGTGGCCAGGGGTCACTTGGGTGCTGGAGTACCTGCCTTGTGCTGCATGTAGCACTGCAGCAGGAGCTGGGAGGGGGCACTGGGGGGCTCCCTCAGCCCCGTCTAGGGCTCCAAGACCGGCAGGGCCTCCCCAGCTATGTGTAGAATCACTGAGAGGGAAGCTTGTTGTCCTATCTAGACTGCTGATGCTTCCTAGATCAGAGGATTTTCTTTTTTATCCCTCTGGCCAGCTAGAATGAAATTGTCTCCCACAGTCTCTGGGCTACAGCTCAGTGCTGTTTAAGGCTGACACTGCTACAGCGGGTCTTTGTTATGGTAAAAGCTGCCAGGCCCTGTGGCTGAGTTCTGGCATTCCTTAGCTAGGTTGCTTCTTATGCTGATTTATGTTAAGGGACTCCCCATGTGGTGCTTGGAGCTGAGCAACCAGACTTGGGTTTGAGTTTTAAACCAATCATTTATGTTTCACCCTTAAAAAAAATTCTACTTGTGATGTGCTCAGATTTGGTGGCTGTCAAGCTGACCCCCAGAGGGGGAGATGCAGCTTATCAGGGGGGTTGTTTACTAGTCGGCCAATTGGAACTAAATTTGCTCCCTGGACTCCCGACTTTCTGCCTTTTTCTCCCACACCATGATCTTCCTAAGGTAATAATATATTTTTTCTTCTACTCTAAATTATGGCTACCCACCACCAACCCCTGACCGTGAGCTCAAGGCATCCAACCGCATGGAGAGCTCAGTGTGGGGTTCCCCTCGTGTCTGAGATTCTGCCCCCTCTCAGGGCGTCCACCTGCAGGGATCCCTGCTCCAGGCAAGGGCATATCTGGCGCCTGCCACTTCGTCAAAATTATAGTGCTGCTTTAAAGCATTCTTGGTTTGCTTTGTGAGTGGAAATCCCACAAAAGAAGGGGTTCAGGAGAAACCCTGTTACCCTAGTTCTAATTTCAGAACTCCACCTCCCCGTTTCCTTCACCTAATTTCCTATTTTTCTGGTCTGGCAGCAGGAGCTCCAGATAGATGGGTCCTATCTGGTTGCCATTTTCTCTGAATCCCTCCATCTATTTTTTTTTACACTCTTAAAAAATACAAAACATTTACTCTACAAGCGCAAACAGATTTTCAAAAGCAGGGAAAAACCTGAACGTTCAGTACATGGTTCAATCGTCTTTTCATCTCTGCGCCCTAACTATGCTGAGCTCCATGGAACTGCATGGAGGGGAGCTATTCTGGCGTCATCGAGCCAAGTGAGTGTTTTGAATTACCTCAAGTGAATATTTGACTGGAAAGCATAGGGTGTAAAAAAACCCTGAAATCAGATGGTGCACATCTATCACAAAGAACAGGGCCTTGTACTTAAACCTTTTTTCTGAAAATAAGCAGCCATCTAAGTGAGATGTCAACTAAGTCCGCCCAGAACAAGCAGCACAGCCAGTGTGATGCCAGGGTGATAAATAATAGAATCTCAATCTGCAGGTATGAACAAGAATCAGAGCTTAAGTTCGGAACACCCAGTTTGCAAAAGGACTCAAATGCACATGCGGGGTGAATTCCCTCTGACCAAAGCCCATGGACATGAACAGATACAGTTAAGTTCAAATGTAACACCTGATCATTTGATCTCTTCAGACTAATTTTAATTTGGTTCCAGTTTTTAGTATTTTTCACTTTCTGTTCGATTGAGGTTTTTCTCTCTTTTATCATTGTTAGTTTTTCTTTTCTACTTGTTTCTTGATTTTGTTTTGTATTTTTTTTAATACATATGAAATCCAGGAGAGGCAAATCCAGAGAGACACTAACAGAATTAACAATCTC